>NC_142514.1:46368500-46538000 GCF_057876585.1 Rhinolophus sinicus
GAACTAGTCTTAAAGAGGAGAGGCTATTTGAGCTGGGTCTAAAAGGATGAAGAGGAAGGAAAGAAATCTACTTCATGCTACCACATAGCCAGCATTATGCTAGGATACTCTGACAATTCTAAGAATAAGACCCAGTTGGGAGTCAAGAAGGGCAGACAGGCAGATAAAGAATTCAAGACATGGTAAGATGCAAAACACTATTAGAGAGAGATTGTACTGAGTCCTATTCAAAATCAGAAAGTAGTGCTCAACATTGCGTTTTTTTGTTTTGTTTGTTTGTTTTTAGAATAAGGAAATAATGCCAAAGAAATGAGAGTTCTCTTCCATGTCAGGCTCTTGGTAAAGGGTCTCCAAGCATATAAGCACAACCAAAGGAGTCAACTTGTTATTTCTGGTAAAGATTTTAGCAAAGACCTTAGCAGAATACAGATGTGCCATAGCTTACCTAACCAAATCCCTTTTAGTTAAAGAAAGATGTCTTAGAATTGGAGTTGCTGGATCCACAAGTAGGTCGATTTTAAAGGCTTTGATACTTTTTGCCAAATTGCTCTCTAGAGGACTATACCCCTCTCAACAGAAGCATGTTGCGATCCCATTTCCCTTATACTTCCACTGGTACTATGTGTTCTCATTTTTAAATCTGTGGACGTTTGTCAAGCAAGTAACAATTTCTTATTGTGGTTTTAACTTTAAATTGTCTTCTTAAAAACAATGTCAGCTTTTAAGTATATTAATTGGGCACCTGTATTTATTCTTTAGTGAATTGCCTGTGTATATCCTTGGCCTGTCTCTCCATTCAGGATTTACTTTTTTCTTGTTAATATATAAGACTTTTTTCTACACTGAGTATATCAAACATTTATTTTCCATTGCAAATGTGTTTTTTTAAAGTTTTCAAATGACCTTTAATTTTACCTATAGTAGTTTTGCTGCTAGAAATGCTCATTTTTAAGTAGACAAATACATCAAATTTTTTCCTTTATGAATTCTGAATTTACATGTAGTTGTCATCTCCAAGATATAAAAAAATTATATATTTTTCTAGTACTTAAAAGTTTCCAATTTTTACATTTGCATATATCACCATCTGAAATTCTTTTGGATATGGTGTTTTACAGGGAAAGAACCCTGAATTTTTTCCTATTTAACTAGTTTTCCTAATACTATTTAAAAAGTAATCCATTTTTTTCCTACAGCGTTGAAGGTGGTACCTTTATCATATACTCAAGTCTCATATAGGTTTAGGTCTCTTGATACATGCTTCATTTTGTTCCATCAAACTGCTAGGTTATTTTCATTATTGAAAATTTATAATGGTCATATTCTCTGCTATTTGTTTATTTAAGGTTCTCCCCCACACTCATAGTACTACTTTATAATTGATATATCAAGTCGCACCAAATTATTCCATTGACATCTTTATTGGCATTTGTCTTAAATTTCCAAATTACTCTTGGAAGCATCAATTTCTTTTCAGTCTTACGTTGCTTTATTCAATATGTGATTCCTTCCGTGTACTCAGGTTCCTCAGTTACATTTTATGACTTCTTTGGTTGCGTGTACATGCTTACTGTTGAGTTGATTTCTCAAGTAGTTTGGAGAAATCACCTTTCTCACAGTTGCTTGCTCTCCCCGCACCAGGTTCTGACCACATTCGTGAGAAAGATGGACTCTGGGCTGTCCTTGCGTGGCTCTCCATTCTAGCCACCCGCAAACAGAGTGTGGAGGACATTCTTAAAGACCACTGGCAAAAGTATGGCCGGAATTTCTTCACTAGGTAAGCCACAGCCTGGCTGGGGGAGAGGTGGGTGGCGAAGTGGGCGGAGAGAATTCTCGTGCATATAAATTCTTTGCTGTCTTAAGTGATAATAAAGCGAGTTCCTCTAGCCTTTACCAGTTGGGGATGTTTAAAATAATTTAGTCAGGATCAAGATGAAGTCATCTGTTACGTTTGCCATGAAAATCAAGGTTTACAAAATCTAGTTAGTATATTCAAAAAAATAAATGTTTTGTAAGCCTTTTAAATGTACCTGTCAGGTAGACATGATAATAGTGTTTGATTTAGATTCAGAAAAATGGATTCACATTTTATTTCTGTCCCTTAGTAAACTGGGAAGTCATTTAGTCTCTCTCTGTACTCAGTTTTCTCATTCGTAGATAGAAATGGGAATAACAGTCCAACCATTGAGTGAATTAAGTGAAATATGAGTATGAAAGTGTTTTATAAACTCTGGGGCACTAAAAGTATGGAAACTTTTTTCTGAAATTATGGAAATCATTATGCTTAGTGCAGATCAACTTTTCTGACTCATTAAAATAGGTCCCCAAAGGCTGTGTACTTGTCAGTACTTCATTCATTGAGTCAACAAATATTGACTGTATACCTACTTTCTGCCAGGCACTGGGGATTCAGCAGTGAATAAAATACTTAAAATACTTAGTAATCCGTCTCTACCATGCATACTTCTATTTTTTAAAAGCATTCACTTTTTTTTTTTTTATAACCAGTGGTGCATCCCATTAATTTCAATTTGCCTTTCCCCCAATAAGTGTAAAAATCTAACAAACTTTCTCCTGGACCTCATTATTCTAATTATGGAAGGGAGATATGAGAAAAAAGATATGAGATAAATTGTTTTTCTGTAAAAAAGGGTATAGTTGTAATTTCTCTGGACCTCAATTGCCTCTTCTACAAAATAGGTAAGTTAGACTAGAGAATTTAAAAAATATATCGCAGATTTAATAGTCCGTGATCTCTGGATTGTCAAGAAAGAATTCAACCTTAAGCCACTTGGCCTCCGTCATCAGAATTCTTTCATCAACTTTGCAAAAGTTCATTGTTCTCTTCCTCCCTCAAGTTATTCTTTTGTGAAAGGTATAAGTAATAGCTGCCACATGGTACTACACAGTAGCCCTGGGAACCAAGGCAAGAATCTCTCTATTCTCTAAAAGCCAGAAAAACCTGGTAATTCAGAACAGCAGTCATGAACTCTCTAGAGCCTAGATAGAGTATCATGAAAGCAGGACCATGTGTGTTTTTGTGCTCCATAGTATCACCAAATACTTAGCTCATGGTTAACACTGTAAGTTTGCTTTGGATAGATAAATGAAGGAAGGAAGCAAACGGTAGCCGGAGTGGGATAATGTTCGGAAAGGTTGTTCAGAGAAAGGCTCACCCTTGATGAGTTAAAAGTCTCCATCTAAAAACTATCTTAAATTTTTATTAATTTCAAATAACTGCTAACCAAGTATTACAATAAATATTGCAAATAAAGTCCATAGAACCTACATTTATTGTTAGTTAAGACTCCATTGTACCGCCTCTTTATTTAACAAAAGTGCTGGGCACTTTTGCACATTGTTTCATGTCAACCTCAAAACAGTTATTATCCAGGCAACTGAGATTCTAAGAGATGAAGCAACTTGCCCAGAGTTACAGTTAGTCACCCATAGAGGCTGGATTCATACATAGCTCGTTCTGTCTGATTCCAAAGCCCAGATTCTTTCCTTTATACCCCTCTGTGCCTAGGATTTATAGAACATTTCCCTCAAACACCCAAAGGTCGCAGATGTAAAACACAAACACCTGGTTGTAATTTCTTGCTGTTTATCATTTTAACTGGGGGAAAGAGCTGACTTCCAGATTAAGGGGACTGTTGTCCTTGATTCATAGAATCTTGGAGCCAGAATAAGTTGGCCTTAATTCCCTGGTATTTCTCATGTCTCAGAGGTGTCATCTTGCACATATCATATTTGTTTCACTATTGCAAATAAATATAGACTCTTGAGCCTCTACAAAATAACTCTCTCAAGAGGGTGTGTGCCACTAGGTCAGGAAAAGCCACCTGTAAGAGTCTTTAACCTCGTAAGAAAGAAGTCAAGAATAATTCTTGGAGGAAAAATAGTAGTCCTAGGATTTCATTCTTGGTGCTCTTTTTTTCCCCTTGGTCCTTTTTCCACACCAGGTCTCCTCTGTCAGGGTGAACCCAAAGCTCTTTGGACCAGAATCCCCTTTCATTGAAAGCACTGAGGCGTTTCAGATGTAAAGAGTTAGGGTTTGGCTCCTTCATCTGGTCAGTGAAAACTTGGCCTTATTTTAGGAAGCTCCTGTGGAGACTGGAACTCTCCTTAGCCAAAATCTCCGCCGCCTCAGGCAGGTCTCAGACTGGGAGTAGTGCCAGCACTTATCCCAAGGAAGCTCTAGCAGTTTTGAAAGAGAAGTTGCCTGAGTCATGTCCTGCTTGATGCAGAGTTCTCTAGAGATAACATTGCTTTTAATTCTACCTCCTCAGGATGTGATGGTTAAATGTTAGATAGTATCTCTCAAAAGCCTTTGAAGCTTCTTAGAGCTTATTCTGTAGAAAAGCCAAAATGGGAGTTTTCTGCTTATTCAGAAGCTCCTAACGCTTCCATGAAATACTCCAAACCTTTTCTTTCATCCCTGGCCTGCTCCATCCCCAGGGACTAACAGCTCATCTTTTTGCCAGCTTCTTCTGAAGTTAGATGGTTTGGGGGGAGGGCCAAACACATGATGAAGAAAGTGCTGATATGCGTCTGAAGTCAGCCCCCGGGCCTCAACTTCACCCCCTGGGCCTCAACTTCACGACTTCTTCCAGGTATGATTATGAGGAGGTGGAGGCCGAAGGCGCAAACAAAATGATGAAAGACTTGGAGGCCCTGATATCTGATCGCTCCTTTGTGGGGAAACAGTTGTCAGTGGGTGAGAAAGTTTACACCGTGGAAAAGGTCGATAACTTCGAGTACAGTGACCCGGTGGATGGAAGCATTTCAAGAAATCAGGTAGGAACAGATTTACATGTCTGTGGGAGAGAGGCCTCAGAGCTTCGTCTCTGAAATCTCACAAGAAACCAGAAAAAGGCCCCTTGGTCATTTCTTTTTTGCTGCCCTGTTTTTCTAGGGGAGCTATTCTCAACTGGTTTTCTGCTGAGTCGCACATGACTTACACATGCACTTGTGGGGAAAATGGTTTTTGCCCTGGTTGTTTGCACTCCGCTGTGCCCTCATTCTGGGATTCTGGGATTCCTAGCCTCGAGGGATGTATACACCCTCTAGAATCATATGCAAGATGTCATGTTGAGTGTATGTGCAGAAAGGAGCCCCAGAATCTAAAAAAAGTGGAGAACTGCCTTAGGTATCAATCCCCCTCTTTACTCTCATGAGATTATAGCAGAAAGCCAGAGTGTCATTATTATAGACTGATACATTCTAATTTCTAAAAAAGAAGAAAAAAATAGATAAGCCATTCACAGAGACATTATCTGTTATCTGCAGCACGTGACTTGCAGCCACCCCTAACACAGCTATTGGGTAGCACATGACAGTTGAGAACCTGGCCCATGTCTGGATGAGACAGAGCTGTTAGGGTTTCCCTCTTTAGGTGCCAGGGGTCAAGGCTGCAGGCTGGGTCCGCCCTTCTCCTGGCTTCTCAGGGCCCAGGGTCCTCTCTCTGGTTCTGTTGTCATCACAGAATGGACTCATCTCTAATAACTTAGAAACAGGGGTCATAAAGAGGAAGTTGAAGATTCTGTTACAGCTTTCCAGTTTGCTTTTTCCCGATAGATTCAGATTTTTGGCCTGGTCCTTCTCAAGGCATCTGACAGGCTTTGGAGGAAAAGGCATGTGAAGTTTATTTAAAATTTCTCTCTGGAGAGCAGGTAGTGCATGAACGACTGTCGGTGCCTGGGTGTTACCCTCCTCAAAATTCTAGCATGGTGGCTTTTCTTCCGTATGCCTTTTCACCATCCGTGAGAACTTTGGGTCCAGTATGGACGATTGTAAATTATGTGTGAGATATTCAGGAAAAGAGAAGCCTGGGGTGGAGGAGGGGGGTGGGTGTAGAAAAGGGAAGGGTAGGGCCCAAGGGATGGCAGAGCAGAACTGAGCAAAAGTTTTCGCAGTAAAGCCTTCAGAGAGAGAACAGATGTTTAGGAAAAGTAACCCCCTACCCTGCACTGCATCCAGACTCTGCTAGCAGGGAGGAGAGGAGCGGAGGTGTGAGAGGGTGTCGGCGTAAGCAGAGGTGCTGCTGTCTGCGCTCTGTGAGGAAGAAGGCAGCCGCTCCACATCCTATCTGAAGAAAGTCTAAGCATTTAGATGGAAGACCAGGTAGGAGGGAAAGTCTTCTGAAGTAGACATAGCATCTGCGATCTAGTGCAAAGAATTTAGAAGCTTCCATTTGAAACCGTGGGAGAAGGAGACCAATCCTGGAATGTTTGTAGGAAGCAAGACATGGTGAATGGGAATGAACTATATCTTCCCATGATGACTAACTGGGGAATGTTCTGTTTATCAGCTGTCTCCATTGCTAAATGGCAAACACTGGATGGGGTTTGGTGACACATAGCAGTGAGGAGTAGTGTAGTATCTTTCCTTCTGGTCGGCCTTTGGCTTTACACAAAGCTCTTCTCTTTACAGAAGAACTGACAGACTCATGAAGACGGAAGGGTCCCCAGATAACTGTCTTCCACAGTCTTCTTACCTCATGCCGCAGAATATCTACCCAGGAGCCCCTAGCCTTTTCCTCTGAAGCAAGATTATTGGGGATGAAACATGTTGCCAGGGAGGGAAAGGAGAGGGCAGCAGAGAGAGGGGGCGGGGCTTGGCATTGTACCCACACGGACCCACTTTGTGTCTTCAGGCATTGGTAATAGCCAGTCTCTGCCATTTGGGGCACTCTTAGGGGTTCTCTGTCAGTGTTTTGCAAAGAATTCTTTCTCTGATCTGCTTGAAACCTCTTCTGCTCCGATTTCAGCCCATTCTGTCCGTGTTTCCCTCCTGATCTGGGGATCGAATTTTTGCGTCGGGCAGCTTATTTATTTATTTACTTTATTAAGCTTCAAACAGGAGTGGGTAGTCCATAAATTATAGGGAAGCATGGAAGGGAGGGTGGGCCTGTTGTCACCTGGCCTCCCTGGGATCAGGTCTCCCGCCCGACCCTGTGAATGCTTCTCCCCCATGAGATCAGCCCCCATTGCGTGGATGCAGTGAGAGATTGACCAAGGGCAGACGCATGGGCCTCAGCTGCTTCCATTTATCAAGAATCGAATCCCCCTATGGATCAAGTATAGATGAAATTAGATCTCCAAATGGCCCCCTTATAATTTTCCAGCCTCTCTGATCTCCCAGCCTATGGGAGAAAAAAACAAAAAAAACAAATCTCTGCTTATCTTTCCCAGGGCTTGCGACTCATTTTTGCAGATGGTTCTCGCATCATCTTCCGACTGAGTGGCACCGGGAGTGCGGGCGCCACCATTCGGCTGTACATCGACAGCTATGAGAAGGACCTTGCCAAGATCCACCAGGACCCCCAGGTAAGGCCTAAGCCCTGAGCCCCGACTACTTCTTAGAGAGGATGGTAGTGGTTCCATGGAGCCTGTGTTATCACTGCCCACTTCTCAAATGATTGAACAAGAGTACTCCACTTCCGGCCTGTTTCCTTCAGTGTGTCATAACAGTAGTAATAGCGAACAGGTATCTGAGCATTTCTTATTTGCCAAGCTCTGTTCTAAACCTATTATACAGACATAGTCATTCCATTCTCCAATGAGATAGACTGTGTTATTATTCCTACCACAGGTAAGGGAACCGAAGCACAGAAAGGTTGAGCAGTAGGTTCACGTGCCTGGGAAGTGGCCGCGTCGGGATCAGTCATGTTTCCATCAGCCCCTCAGCTTGCGTTCCGGTCTGTCACTGATCATTTGCCACTTTGCTGGGTCTGATTGCCTGCCCTGGCAGAACACACACTAGTTCTAGGTTTGGTGGAGAGGGAGAGACAGTTTCATGACCCAGCAAGAAACATCTTTATGGAAGTCTGTGGACTTGCAGCCTGGTGGTTTGGGTTCCTAGTCCCACCTGAAGATTCTCTGGGAGTATGTCAGAATGAGCAGGGAGCAAAAGAGCCAGCGGTGACAGAGAACTTGGAGCATAGACACGCAAAAAGAGGAGCCAAGGGGAGGCAGCGACACACAGGGGAGAGTTTCCCCATGTGCGTTCCTTGTCCTGGCAGATGCTCCCCCATCAAAACACAATAGCCGACAATGTTTAGGAAGCATTGTGGTCCATTAGCCCCTACTTGTCAATTCACAACACACACCGCACCTTAAGGACTCTCAGAAGCCTTGTTTCAAGATTTCTGTTTAAATAGCGTTCACCAGGCTTATTTTTCCACAAAGCCTTTTTTCTTCTAACACATAGTTAAAATCCTGTGAAACTCACTTAGAAACCCCAGGCACAGTGGTTTTGAGCAGAGGTTTTGGAGTTAAAGAGATCTTGCTTTTTAATTCGGTTGCTTCCTCTTAGCTGTCAGTCCCTGGGCAAGTCGTTTCAATGTTCTGAGACTCGGTCTACGAGTCTGTGAAATGGCAGGATACTGCCTACTTCACCGAGCTGTTATGGGGATTTAAGGAGACAATGGATGCAAAATTCTAAAAACTGAGCCTGACACATAGAGTTTGCTTTTAGGAAAAGTGGCTATTATAGTTGTTTTTATTACAAAAATAGGGAGGTGAGAGGATACTTCACTTTAGCTTTTTTGCCAGGCTCCAGCTTCAGTCATTGCCAGACCTCTGTTGTGTTGCAGGCATCCTTAAAACTTAAACCAAAGGCAATGGTGTCTACATTGTAGACCCACAGAATAATAGAGAAAGAGGAAGGAATTGTGTTTCTTTTTCTTAATGCCTGGCATATGGTAAATGCAAAGAATGAATGAAAGATAAGTTTTTTCCGACCGTAGTCCTTACGAGATGGGAGAGCATTGAAGGGTGTTGGGTGCCCCCAGTGCCCAGGTGTGCACCATTCCAGCTGGAGAGACGCCACAGCCTCAGCACTTTGTTGGGACTGTTGGAGCCCCAAGGAGAAATGGCAAGTGGTGTAGTCAGCAAGTGGAGTGGGTCACCAGCTTTCATCCAGGTATCATGAGTTGGTGGAAATTTTGATGAGGAAAAGCAACAGAGGGCAGTAGAAACTGTACTACTCTTGGCTCTGCCCTTGCATCACTTGGTCACGTCACCTCTTTGGATGTCTGTTTCCTCATCTGTGAAATGGGCTGTTCAACTAGATAAGTAGTTTTCATTTTTTAAAAAGTATGAAATATATTTAAGCAATAGTAGAATTTGTGTGTGTGTTTTTTTAAGTGAGAGTTAGACGGGAGGGTGGTGGTGTTGCCTGTTGAAAAGATCTCTCTGGGAACAGTGGGAAACAAATTGGAGGATGCAAAAGTAGATTTGAAAGTACCCTTGTTCCAGGTAAGAGAGAGGACATTGGCTTAGCAAGTCGTATGGCACTGGGATGGAGAGAAACGGGAGCCATTGAGAGATACTTAGGAGATAAAAGAACCTTTGGCTGGTTGATAGATTGGACAAGAGGTAAAGTGTCAAGAATGACTCTTAGTTGTTCCTTTGCTTTCTGTGATAGACCTTGGTGTCGACTCACAGAAATAGAGAATGCTGGGACTAGGTTTTGGGGGAAAGGACATGTCTTTATTTTTAGGCTGGTAGGATTTGAGGAGCCTTTGGGATATCTGAGTAGGCAGTCAGACATATGGGTCAGGAGCTCAAAGGCAGAGTTAGGGCTAGCGCTGTGGATCTGTGTCTAGAGGAAGTGATGGAAAAGGTTCTCTCTGTGTCTCCCTCAGGTCATGTTGGGCCCACTGATTTCCATTGCTCTGAAGGTCTCCCAACTCCAGGAAAGGACGGGACGCACTGCACCCACCGTTATCACCTAAGATGACATCTTAGGCCAGATGCAGTACGTCTCTCCATCCCGGGACCCGCCAAGTCACCTGATTGAAGAGCATGGACAGAAACAATGTGTATTCACCCAGGCTTTTTAGGATTCAGTTTTTCCACTAACCAGTTGTTGATGAATGGTACGTTTGCAAAACACTGCCAATTGAGATGCTCATGGGAGCCTTGTGGGAAAGGGGAAAAAAGACCCAGGGGCTTATGCAAATGTCAGTCCCTTTCAAGTCCTTTCACACTGCTGCTGTGACGGTATTGTCTCCTTAGCACCAAGTTCTGTTTACACTACAATGTAAGATAAAGGTTGAGCATCAGCTAATGAGGCCATTTTTCATCCTTAGGATGTGCCAATGAAATGACAGTGCAAGTTCCTTTCTCCTTGGTGAACCTTTTCCCCCATTTATTGTTTACATGTAATCCAGCAAAATGCCACTTCTGGTGCCTTTTCTCCAATCAGTTCTTTCCTCAGAGTGAGACGTACTTGTCTACAGATTTCAGCCTTGTTTTGCAGCACAGTCCCATTCACACAAATATTTTGGGATATTAAAGCAAAATAAGCTACTATTTCTTGATGTGTTTTTTTTCCCTAACTATAAGATGCTTGTTTGATTTCAGAAAGAAAACAGATTTGTTTTTGAGGGGGAGGGGAAGGGTATTGTATTTTATTTGGACGTTCTCCCTAGGAAAACAACAAGTTCTCTGTGCTAGGTTTTAAAATCCTACACTCAAGACTGTAATTTCAGGTCTTAGCAGGGTCACCTGAGCCCTGGATCCTTCTGAAGTGGATAAGGTAAGCTTGACACGGTGAACTTGGAATGAGGAAAGGAAGATGATTTTCATGAGGTCTTAAATGGCAAAGCACTGCGTGTGTCTTGTGGTGCTGAGATGTCCCGATGCCTGTTGATGGGATGGAGGCAGAACTCAGAATCCTAGAGCAAGGTGACGAACACTTGCTTGGAGATCTGCAACCCACTGACATCATACTCATCTCAGAACGTGTGATCCGTGAGTAGATCACAGTGGTTAAAAGCGTAGGCTTGGGAGCCGACAGACCTGAGTTTGAATCCCATTTGAGACCTTGTATCACCTTTGAATATCATTCTCCTCATCTTTAAAATGAGAGTAAAAATAGTTTCAACTCTGTAGGTTTACTGAGAACATGGTGAGTAGACCTGTGAAAAGCAGTGGGCACAGTATCTAGTTCATGGTAGGTTGTCAAATAAGGGGGAACTAGGATTATGGTGACTATAATGTTATTTCTAGATTTTTAAGTACTGGAAAAACAAAAACTATACCACAAATATTTGCGTGCATTTTATGGTTTGCGAGGCACTTCCACAGTCACCTTGCCATATGGGCTATGCCAGAGATACAGCCCAGCTCTACGTCGCTCCGTCGCGGAGGAGAATCCCTATTCCCGGTGACAGGGTCTTTATCTGGGGTGAGCTTTCCAATGTTGCCATTTAACGAGAGAGCCCAGCCCAGCAAACACAGCATAAGCTTTGACAAATGATGAGATGAAGACGAGGACTTTTTGAATATTAAATGCCTGGCATTGTTCTAAGTGCTTTCCACACACTGTTTGAATATCCCAATAACTCTGTGAGGTAGGCTCTTAATATTTCCATATTGCAGATGAAGTCCAGTTACTTGCCCACAGTTATACCACTAGAGAGTGGTGGCATGTCCCCAGGCAGTGCAGCTCAGCTCTGCATGGTTTACCAGTACTTGGTATTGCCTCGTCTACTGACTGGCTACTTCTCGTAGGTAGAAGGAAGGTGTGCAAATGCCCCTGCATTTATTTTACTTATTAAAGGGTAATACTGTATTCCTTGGGTACCAGACACTCTGTTAGTTTTGGCATTGTTGTCTCTGCACACCCCCACCGGCCTGCCAAGATCTTGATATCTGGGCATATCAGTCAGCCAGGAAGCATGTATTGACCCACATTAAGTGTGAGATGCCATGGGAAGGAAAGAATGTGTAACACACAGTTGCTGCCCTCCAGCTGCCTGTAAGGCTAGCTAGGGGAATGAAGTCCAGCAGAAATAGGAGACTGTATAGGATAAGTACCTTATGATGTATGGGCAATACCTGTAGTTAGAATCCAAATTTCCCTGGCACCTATTCTGTTTTAGCTGTTGGGCCAGATGCTTTCCAGTAACCCTCTAAGTGAGGCATTATTATTCTCATTTTAGAGTTGAGGCAACTGAAGCACAACCGACTCAAGTGATTTGCCCCAGTTTCCCAGCTGTGGTGGAAGTAGAATTTTTGACCTGAATCTCACTCACCTCCCATGACCCTTCTCTGCCTCCCCATCTGTTGAATCAGCTGCAGACACTCCCAGGTCTGTGGTCCCTGGAATGGCTTCACAAATTTCCTACTCCTCCTTGATCATAATTCGCTGCTTTTCCTGATCCCACTTGCTACAGGTTTGGAAGCTAAAAGCTCAGGGTAGGAAGAGGGAGGTGGCTGGGGCATGGAGTGGTGGGGGTGGGCGTGGGTAAGGGCCACCTTCCCTCCCTTTGTGGCTTCCAGAGAGACACTCCGATACGTGTGTCCCCCCAGGAGTGCTGGGAGATGGAATCCTGAGAGGCTGGCCAACAGTGCACCGTCAAGCTCCCCGCCTTGCAGGACTGATGTGGTCTGTGAGTCAGGCCTGTTTTCTTTGAGCTGTGGTGAGGATTACAGTGAGAAAATTGGGTTGCAATTGTTGGGGATCCAACTCTAAAATTTTACTTTTCTCCTCCCTCTTGACATTCAGCTCTCATTTCAGAGAAGCAGATTCCTGTATAGAGATGTTCCCCAGGCCCAGAAAATGGTGAGGCTTCCTGGGGATGGGTCCTGAGACAGAGAAGGAAAGCAAAGGCTGAACTTGCTGTGGTGTGGGGGAGGTCAGGCTTTGGGGCGTGGGTCGCTCTGCCTCCTCGGCCCCCGAGTTCATCCATGCTGCTTTCTGCTGCATTTCTGGTTGACTCACTGGACAGAAATTGGCCTTACTATAGAAGAATCCTCCAGGAAACATTACCATGTGTAAGAGACACACCCCTTGTGTTTTCACGTTCTTAACCCCCAGCAGAAGGGGCTGGACCTGAGTGATAGAAGCCGTCGTGCACGGAGCCACTTCATCTAACCTGGCTTAGAGCAGAGGACTCCTCGTGGCCTCTGGCCTTCAATCTTGCCCCCTCTCATCCATTCTCCACGTCATCTGCTAAGTGCTCTTTCAAATGCTGAAGTCCAGATGGCTTTGTGTAGCCTACACGGCCATGCAGCCTGCCTGCCGCCTACCCCACCGACTCCCCTCCCTGTCTGCGCCTATAAGTCAGTGCTTCGGCCATGGGGAACCATCTGCAGTTCCTGTGAATCCTGTGCTCTCTGTCTCCAGGGCTTCGTTCCTGCTCTTCTGTCTGCCTGCGTCACCTTTCCCCTGCACCCTACCCTCCAGCGTATTTCTCAACTCTTACTTGTCCCTCGGGTCTCCACCTAAACATCTCTAAGAAGCTTTTCCTGAGCACCCTCTTCATGGCACTTGCACACTCTGTGTTAATAGCCTGTTTACCCATTTCTCTTATTGCCCTAGGCACTCAGAGAAAGCATTGAGGCCTTTTTCATCAGTGTTTACCCAGGATCTAGCTCCATGCCCGGCACATAGTAAAAGTTCAATAAACAATTTTTGAAAAGAGTAAATGAAATCTACTAGTTCCGTAGCAGAATGTTTCCTTATACTGTGAGCCCCGCCTCCAACCTATGAGGTGTGATTATCTTCATGTTATAGGTGACAGGTGAGTTCACCAACTTTCACGGCTAGTGAATACCTAACCAAGAATTGTTTTCATAAAGCTTTAGAGGTTGAAGATGAAAAAATACCCAGTAGAGAGGATCAGGGTGGATACTGGCAGCTGACGGGGGCTAAGTATCATGGTCACTTTGAATAAAACTTGACCTAAATATTAAAAAGTATTTAATTGGAGAATTTAATTGCAAAAGTTAATTGGAGAAGTTGTTTTTCTTCTGGGAGTAGAATCAGCAAAGCTAGGCCCAAAGCCGAAGCGCCCACTCTGAACAGATTCACGGAAGAGAAGCCATGGTGGGGCCAGGTTGGGACACCAGTTCTGGGCCTCATACAGGCAGGGCACACAGCACGTACTTCTGGGAGGCTGAGAGCTTTTAGGTTTCTATTATCAGCATGAAGCATTCCCACAACTTGGCATATCATTACACCAAAGAAGTGAGGTCACTGCCAGCCAGAGCATGTCTCCCATCTGTCTGCTTGTCCTATGGGAACTTTTGGAGGCTTTGGTTTGGTTTGCACCAAATGTGAAAGCTCTACCTAGATCCATTAAGTTGGATTTGTGGGTGTGGGCTAATAACTGTTTTCCAAAAAGCATGTCTTCTGTGATTCAGAGTGCTGCTCTCCAGGGGACAGAAAGGTTAGTTAGGAGTAGCAGTCTAGTTGCTTTTCATGACTGTTGTTTCATGAAAATTATGTCTCCATTGGTTTCTGACTTCATTTTTGTGCTATAATAGGAGGGCTTGAGTTTCTCACAGCATGGTGCTAGCTTCTAAGAGCAAGTGTGCCAAGAGAGCCAGGCAGAAGCTATATTTTTCTTTCCAACCTAACTTCAGCTGTCATGTAGCATCACTTCTGCTATATCTAATTGGTTATGACCAATTAGACTCAGTCAGACCAACCCAGATTCAACGGGAGGGGTATTAAACTCTAACTCCTCTTGGGTGGGGGTAGGAGTGGCAAGGTCGCATTGCAGAAACGCATGTGAGATGGGAGCTCCTATAGCCATCTTTGGAAAATACAATCTGTCATATTTCTCGAATTGGTATTTCCCCCAGTAAATGTACCACTCTGAGTTATGTGGACATGAGAATGAATTTAATTAGGAAATTCTTTTCACCAAGAGCATCCATTTGCCAATTATATAGGTATCAATATTTGCTATCATCTTACATTCCCATGACCATGACAGACATAAATATTCAATTGCCCCACTATTGCTCTTAAGCCCAGATAGGGCTTCAGAAACCTCAAGACAGTGCACTGGACAGGCATATTAATGTAGTGGGGATGTAAATGAAATCTGATTTGCTGCATCTGTGGGATATTCCTACTTTCTAACTTTCACAAATATTTAACTAATATTTGTGGGTGTGAAAGCCTATCTGAAAATAGACCAGTTTGTAAATTGATGAAAAAATATGTGCCCAATATGGGGAGAATTAGTGGTTACTGTTAAATGAATCACAATTGATTTCAGAAGTAGTACAAAGCATACAAATAAAATCATTTTAATGGTATTTTTAAACTCAGGAGTGAATTCAAGGTTGGTTACATTATTTTAAGGTCATGGCCCCAGCTTTTTCCTACACTTTGGCTCGTTCCGTCTGCCACTTTGTAGCCTCGGCTGTAACAATCCCCCCATATCTGACTTCCTAAAGCTTGTAAAGCACTTTTGAAAGCACTTCAACTCTCATTCTTTTATTTAATCTTCGCACCTATACTGTGAAATAGATAGATTGGCAGTAAACACATGACATTTAGCAATCAGATTATTTGCCCCAAATCATATAAGTCACTAATAATAATGTATACTGAGCACCTTTCGGGTACCAGATACCATTTAATCACTTTACATACACTGTCCTTTAATGCTTATCACAGCCCTAGAGGTGGTTATTAATAGTTCTATCTTACAGACGAAGTGGACAGTGTAAGAGATTAAGTCATTTGCCTAAAGGTTGAAATTACCAAGTGGTGGAACTGAGATTGGAAACTGAGTCAATCAGACTATAAAGTGTAAGTAAAATCTAGAACTAGAACCAAGGATTCAGTTACTTCCTTTGCAAAGGAAATATAATTTTATTCACATCTAATTTTTTAAAATGATTTTGGCAAGATGAACTAATGAAATATTTTTATGTAAAATTTAATAGTGTAATATGTTTTCAACTGATGGGTGGTGGTGGCAGGAAGATTATTTACACAACTGATACTTGGGGAGAGGTCAAGTCTAATTTAAAACAGAAGCTCAAGTTCAGGAGTCCCAAGTCATCAGTAGATAACCCCTTGCAATGTGGCTGATTTATGGAAAGGAGGAGAGACTTGGGGGTCTGCCCCATTTGTGCAGTTTCCCTGAACCAGTCTGGTCCTGGTGGTTCTTCTGGGTAAGTGCTCGGCATCCTAAGAACAGGTCATCTCAGACCCCGAAATTCATGTTTATGTTCCCATCTCCTTGCTTCAGGGAGATTTTCTTTTCTGCCATATAGTAATTTCCAGAGAATGAAAGATTACCTTCAAAATGTCTCTTTTGAGGTACAGGTGGGAAGGGGACCTCTGATAACAGTGACCAGGGATCCCCATTCCAGTTCCCAGTATGGTCCTGACTCAGACTGGGCCCACAGGGAGCATTTGTGGGGCAGTGACTCTTGCCACCATCACTCCTGCCCTAAAATGAAAGAATGTCCTGATTTCCAGAGCAAGGGGACAATGGCCACCCTAACTGGCTTCTCCCCAACCTCCCTTTCCAGCTTATCTCCAATCACAACCCAACTTCTCCACCCACTACCCCCACCGTTACCCAATATCGTGTACTTTTCTTCATTAGCTTGACTTTGCATATGCTGTTACATCTGTTAGAAATATTTTCCCTTCTGTACTAATGTCATGTTGTCTGTTCCACCCAATTCCCCTTCAAAGGGAAACTAGGTCCTGCCAGGGCATTGGGAGGGTATGGACATGCTTTGTACCACAAGCCACCATCACATTTCCTGGTCCAGCTGGTTGGACCAGGGGTGAGCACCTGACTCAAGAGCAGCCAATCCACTGGCCAGTCAACAACCTACTACTATGACCTGTGTCTTGGTTCAAAAAGACGAGCTAGAATAATCAGGCCCTCTCTTGAAGACAAGAACAAATTTGCTTGATCTACCTAGCCAGGAGTAAGACGGTCTCCTCTGGATGATCACAACACTTCATACCTCCTTACAGTAGTCACTGGAGGAGAAAAATGTCGACCAATATTAATTTTAGACTGTAATAAGGAATAAAAACATTTATTTGAGCAAAAGGAGCTGCAGCCTGGGAGACACTGACTCATGTAGCAATCTAAATTGTGCTCTGCTGAGACACTTTTCTTTTATAGAGAAACTTCCCACCCACAGTTCTCATTTTGGTCCATTTCATGCAAATGAGGCTTCAAAATAGTGTGGTTCTGATTGGCTGGGGCAGGTCACAGTCTATTGGCTGGATGGTGGTATGGCAACCAAGCTAGCATGGCTACTGAAGGAGGAACTTCCCTGCAGTGGGCAACTCAGAGGTCCACTCAGCTGCCATTAAGAGGCAGGACTGTGCAACAGGTTAGAAATTCAGTTTGTGGTTCCTGGGGTGCAAGGTTGGTGAAAGGCCCCTATCAGCAAATGGCAGCTAGGCTCTAGTTTAAATTTAGGCCCATTTAACCACAGGATGTCTTTTTTTTTTTTTTTAATTCAAGTTTATTAGGGTGGCAATTGTTAGTAATGTTACATAGATTTCAGGTGAACAATTCTGTATTACATCATCTATAAATCCCATTGTGTGTTCACCACCCAGAGTCAGTTCTCCTTCCTTCACCATATATTTGATCCCCTTTACCATCACCTACCACCCCCTTCCCCCCCTTATTTTGTTTTATTTTTTGACATCAATACTATATTAATTTCAGGTGTACAGCATAGTAGTTAGACATTTATATAATTTAAGAAGTGATCCCCCTGACTAGTCTAGTACTCACCTGGCAATATACATAGCTATTACCATGTCATTGACTATATTCCCTATGCTTTACTTTACATACCAATGACTATTTTGTAACTACCAATTTGTACTTCTTAATCCCTTCACCTTTTTAACCCTGCCCTCCAGCTCCCCTCCCATCTATCACCCTGATAAATCTAGTACCCATCTGATACCATACATAGTTATTACAATATTAGTGACTGTATTCCTTATGCTACACCCTACATTCCCACGACTACTGTGTAACAACTAATTTGTACTTCTTAATCCCTTCCCGCTTTTCACCAACCAACCCACCCAGGCCCCCTCCCATCTGGCAATCATCAAAATGATTTCTGTATCTATGAGTTTGTTTCTGTTTTGTTTGTTTATTTTGTTCTTTAGATTCCACATGTAAGCAAAATCACATTGCGTCTGTCATTCTCTGTCTTACACTCCACTCAGCACAGTACCCTCCAGGTCCATCCATGCTGCCGCAGATGGCAAGAACTCATTGCCTTCCATGGCTGAGCAATATTCCATTGTATATATGTACCACCTCCTCTCTATCTATTCATCTATCGATGGGCACCCCGGCTGTCTCCACATCTTGGTCATTATAAAAAGTGCTGCAATGAACATATGGATTATACATCCCCTCGAAGTAGCATTTTGGGTTTCTTTGAGTAAATGCCCAGAAGTGGGATTGCTGGGTCCTTCTTTGTCTCTTGTTATAGCCTTTGTTTTAAAGTCTATTTTGTCTGGTATAAGTATTGCTACCCCAGGTGTTTTTTTTTTCCCCATGAAATATCTTTTAACATCCCTTTACTGTGTTTCTTTTTCAATCTGAAGTGACATGTGGGAGAGGACACTCTGTGAACTGAGGATGGCTGCCACCAGTACTGGGCCTGGGGTAGCTCTGGAAAAAGCTGAGGCCTGCTGCTCCCTGATGGCTCCCTTAAGATCCAGCCACTGGTAAATCCTCATGTGGTACACTAGTTGAGTGAGGCGGGGTCTCAGGGAGTCAGCAGAGTTGAGCAGCAGAGCTCACCAGGCCAATCAGATTCAGATTTGTCCATATGGGGGTGGGCTTAAGATAGAAAAGATGGCTCCCGCCTGCCGGCTGCATGGGAGGACTCCTCACAGGGAAAAGGGTGACTGCCTCTCCAGTCCTCTCCCAGAAGGCACACAACTCAGTCTCTCCCCATATGTCTCCAACGGTCTCTATGTCACTGTCCCACCACCGGAGCTCAGGGTAAGTGCCTGCAAGCGAGTGAGTCTGTGTGCGTGGACCCTTAAAGAGGACGTCTGGGTTTCCCACAGCCTTCTGTCCCACCATAACGGTCAGAATCCCCACTGTTTTTCACAGCCAGATGCTGTTGGGCTTCTCTTTCTGGCACTGGTACTCTGGGCTGGGTAGTCTGGTGTGGGGGTGAGGTTTCTTGCTTGTCAGCGGAACTTCCATGGCCAAGATATCCCTCCGAGTCTCAACCACCACACACAGGTGTGGGACCAGCTGTTCCGCGTCTCCGCCCCTCCTACCAGTGGACATGGTATCTTCTTTATATCCTTAGTTATAAAACTTCTGTTAAGCTAGCATTCAGATGGTTCTCCAGATTGATGGTTCTCCAGGTAATATGTTCATGGTAGCAGGCAAACACAGCGTTTATCTATTTTGCCATCTTGTATCTCTCCCCACAAAGAGCTGGTCTTGATGAATAAATTCATTCTCAGTATTCACAGATATTTTGCATTGTATTCCTAGGGTCTAATTCAATGGCTGGCCCCTGGTAGAGGCTTGGTAAATGTGTCGTGAGTCCATAAACTCAGGCAAGAAAAATACACCTTTTTTAAAGGAAATTTAAATCTGGCCCTGACTCCCTTTCCACTAAGCTGTCAGGATTTCTTTTTTAATTGGATACTTTACATCACTCATTTAATGCTTATAACAGTAGAGGCAGTATTATTTTTATTCCCATTTTCTTGATGAAAAAGCAGAGGCTCAGAAAGTTTCAGTAACTTGCTTGAGGTCACAGTGGTAATAAGTGACAGGTTTCAGAAAAAATGTAAAAAATCAAGTCCTTGCTTTTCCTCAGTGCCTCTCAGATTTCATCTCAGTCATTGAGATGCACCAATGAATGAATGAGATGCTCTTCTGACGTACAACTCTTTTCTACCATTGGTTGGTCCTTCTCTTTCTCATTCTTTAGCTCTTTTTTTATTCGTATTTAATTTACCCACATCTTTGACAGTGAACTTCCTGTAGAGTGATAATTCAAGCTAACAATGCCAGGTACTGTTCCAGGGAATGTGGAAAAAAATTAACTAAATGGTTGAAAATTATATATTTTGAAATATTCAAATTGCTGTAGTTCTAGAAGGGATTCATTTTTAAAACCCAGATGCTTCCCTCCTTTTGAAAAAATTTAACTTTGGAGTAAAATTTTCCAGATCATTGAGTCAAGCCCTTGCACGCTTTCCTTTGGAAGTTAGAGTTTAAGTCATGGGGTGGGATAGCTTCCAAATTATCTGGATATTTTCTGTAGTTCCTGTGAAGTGTGATGTGACAAAACCTAAACAGTATATTTATAAAAGTTTTTTTTAATGGATCTTACTCTTTAACAGGCCTGCCTGGTAATATGGAATTATTTTGTGACACTGCAAATTAAAATCACACTGGTAAAGTCAGCATATTGAGTGAGCTGTTTTCCTCAGTGCTCCATGAGATGATGGTTATTATTTCCATTTTACTGATGAGGAAACCGAGACCGAGAGAAAGTGTAAACTATCCATCACATAGTTGTAAGTGGCAGTTAGACTCTAGAGTCTTGTTTTTTTAATTGAGATATAACTCACATACCAAGAAATTCACCCTTTTAAAGTATACAAT
Source organism: Rhinolophus sinicus (assembly GCF_057876585.1). Lineage (NCBI taxonomy): Eukaryota > Metazoa > Chordata > Mammalia > Chiroptera > Rhinolophidae > Rhinolophus > Rhinolophus sinicus. The sequence goes on from NC_142514.1 coordinate 46,388,914, forward strand.
TCCTTGGTTTCTAGTGTATTCACAAGGTTGTACAACCATCACCCCTATCCAATTCTAGAACATCTCCTGTGCCCCCCAAAAACCTGGTACCCATTAGCGGTCACTCCCTATTCCCCGCCTCTCCAGCCCCTGGTAGCCACAAGTCTTTCTATCTCTGTGGAATTGCCTGATCTGGACATTTCATAAATGGAATTGTAGGATGTGTGGCCTTTTGTGTCGGTCGAGCTCTTACTTTAACACAAAGCAAATGCCCCTAGACTGTGAGCTCCTCTAGCGTGAAAACTCTTCTGTTCGTCTTTGTCTTCACAGTGCTCTGAATTCACTGTGCTTATTAAATGAATGACTGAAGACACAGATGAATGATGAAGCAAATGTGTATAGACAGTAAACTACGAGTCTGATGTTTGCTGAGCCCCCACTACGGGCCTGGCATGGTGCTAAATGCTTTGCAAAGGTGACCTCACTTCACCATCATAATACCCTCATTAGATGAGCACTGTAATATATGCCCATTTTACAGATGGGAAACACAGGAAGTTTAAATAACTTGCTACACGTCCCAGATAGTGAGTGGTAGAACCAGACTTTGAACTCTGTTCCTGCTCTCTGAGTCTGCACTTCTAAATTGCATGCAAAAGAAAGTCCTTGCGCAATAAGACCCAACCTCTTCTGTCTGCAGGAAGAAGGTGGAGTTCCCTAATGCCCATACGATTTATATTTATTGAGTCCATACTATGTGCCAGCCACTGCGCTATGTGGAGGCCACGCTCTAGTCAGAACAAAAGTAATTAAACCACCAATGGCAATTCCCTGAGAAAGGCACTAGCGTGGAGGCTTGTGTGCATCCAGAGCTGTGGGAATGGTGGTTCCAAGGCACTAGCCCAGGGCACATGGGCCAGAGCCTGAGCCAATCTTTCTAGCCCCTGCTGTTAGCAAAACACATCTCGATGTGTGAGCTCATAGAGCTCATTGTCACCCTCCTCAGCACCCTGAGGGGCTGCTTTGGAAAGATGCCTGGACTTGGTTGTTTTCCTGGCCTGTCAGGGCACAGGTACAGGACCCTGCCCAGGCTAAGGCTGTCAGGATCCTGCCTTTGTCTCCCAGGAAAGCAGGCGGGAAGGCTGGCCTTTCCTTCTCTGCTGCAGGGCAGGGCAGAGCTGCCAGCCAACTCCCTTAGTGTTTCTTCTGGCCTGCTCATGGCTTTTCTCTTCTCACAAAGACTACTGTGTTGGATCTGTTTTTCTAAGTCAGATAGTTATTTGATTTTCACCTCAGAACTCAGTGCCAGCATTCCGTGCTGCCAGCCTTACCACACAGGGCTTGGTGTGTGAAGGAATCGGGTTTCTGGAGCACAGTCAGAGACTGCACTCCTCCATGCAGGTGGGTGGAGTTAGGAGAGGCTTCCCACACCCACTGTCCAACCTGTGCCCGACTGGGCCTGCTCAGCAAAAGGGCATAGGGACTCTAGTGTCAGGAGGGTCCCAGGGTCCACTGAGCCACATGACCCCCATGAGGTGCCACAGATTGGGATGGAGACCAAACCAGAGCTTGCTCCTGATGCCCTCCTCCTTTTCCCGTTCCCTCTCTCTTGGTCCAGTGTGCAGGGTCAGGGCAAACTGAGAGGAAATCCTGCGTGTGCGGTTACACCAGGATGTAAGATCCCAAGGCCAGGCTGGGCATAAGAGATGGAGAGAAATTGTCACTGGGGGCAGCCAGAGGTCTCATAACTAAAGAAAATCCCAGACTAAGTTGAGAGTGACAGAAGTCCCAAGCCAGAGAAATGATGCAAATATCAGCTCTAGATGGCTCAGTTCTGCTACAGGCAGGAGGAAGAATCATGAGGGCAGAAAGCAGGGAGGTCAGAAACAGGTTTGGAAGGAGTCAGGGATGCCCCAGTGGCCGGTAGCCCCTTACAGGTCCATGTGGTCATCACGGGAAGAGAGGTGGCTAGAAACTTCAGCACAGGATTGTGAACATACGTTCGGTGGATTTTTCTCAGAGTGTATCCTAGATTGAGGGTCTCCAGAAAAGTTTGGTGTTGGTACCCCCAGCATATAACTAGCTGAAACCCCTTTTAAAGTTGAAGATTTCAGGACCATGCAAGTGGAATGAATTTCAACCCCAAACCCATGAGAAGACTCAAGTTTATAAAGTCTCAAAGGAGAGGTTTTTTTTTCCACGAAGAGCCCACACCAAGTCAAATGCTTCCTTATTATCTCTCCATGGTAATGGGTACCTTTTTTTTCTGGTCCATTATCTCACCATTCACGGAAGTGCCCAGCTTTATGTGGGGTGTGGGTTGGGGAGAAAGGTCCTTTGATCTAATACCCATCTCATTTAGGCCTAATACCGCTCCATTTTTCGCACAGCTATTAAAATGTAAGTCTCTTGGTTACCTAAGATCAGAAGAACTTTCCAAGGGAACTGAAGCTTCAGCTACTCACTTGACCTGTTTTTCCTTCCTTTTCCTACCTGTCTTTGCCCCATGAGGATTTCTCATACTTTTGTAGAAGTTCTACTGTACATTTAAAAAGATCTTTCCTATGTTTTATTGAGCATTTCTAAATATTTTTTAGGTAGTCGGGAGGTCTTTCAGTTTGCCTAGAATCTGAAGTCCTTTTTGCTTCCACTCTTGCCCCTTCTGTTCCAGTCTTACAAGAGCCAGCGTGATCTTTTGAAAAATCATAAACCTTGTTTTGCAGTTGCACACAACCATTCAGTATCTCGTAGCTCTCTGCTGATTATGATATTGTTTTCTCAATGTTTTTGTATAACCCCCAATCTTTTCCATTTCTCTTTTATAATCAGCACCATTTTTCCTTGGGGGGAACTCCTCCCACGTTCCATGTGGCCCTGGAGCTGTCAGTAATGTCAGCGCCTCTTCTTTCTTCACCCTCCATCCCCATTCTAGCTACAGCAGTAGGAACATGGCCCAGGTTAGGCTAATCATTGTACCACACCCTGTGGACATAGTGATTGGTTTAATGAGTAGTCATGTGACTCAGGTTGGGCCAATCAGAGTATTTCCCTGATTTTGTTTCTAAATGGAGCTAGAGGGGTAACTTTCTCTTCCTTTCAGATCGTAGGTTGTAAAGATGTAGGTGTGGTGAATATCAGTTACTGTTTTCATATAGGATTGATAGAATCTGTGAGTGCAGGAGAAGATTGGGCTGACTAATAAGAGAAATGCAGAAATAAGCGGAGACAATTAGTGGAAAAGAAAATCTAAATGATACTATTTGAGCTCCTGGATCCAGCCATACCTGAAGACTTCCACATTATCTGAACAAATAAATTGCTTTTTCACTGAAACTAATTTGCATTAGGTCTTTTGTCATATGTAACAAAAAGAGACTTGACCAATATAGGGCCAAATCCTTAACATGGCATTCTAAGGCCTCCTGTGATGTGGTTGCCACCTATTTCTCCACCTCACACCACTCTCTTTTAATAGCCCCCACATACGGACCTTAGTTCAGTTCTTCAAATGTGCCAGGCTCCTTCCTATCTCAGGGTCTTCATACGAGTTGTTCTCCTAAATCACTTTGCTTGGCTAATTCCTATACGTCCTTCAGGTATCTGCATATACGAGTATGTCACATCCTTAGGGAAATCTTTCCTGATTGACTAGGCCCGAGTCCTTCTGCATTACGTACTCCTGCAGCACCCTGTGCTTTTCCTTCTGAACCGTCCTCACAGCAATAATAAACAACTTCCTTGTTTACAATGAGACAATTCCTTGTTTGTAGTCCAGCTTTTCTGTTGACCTATAAACCTCATGAAATCAGGAGACATTTGTCTTTTTTTTTTCCTGTTTTTTTATTAGTTTCAGGTGTACAAAACAACATAGTAAGTAGACATTTATATACGTCATAAAGTAATAACCCCAATAAGACTATTATCGATCTGACACTGTACCTAGTTATTAGAATATTATTGACTATATTCCTTATGCTGTATTATATATCCCCAGGACTATTTTTTAAAATTATGATTGACATTCAATATTATTTTATATTAGTTTCAGGTGTACAGCATAGCGGTTAGACATTTATATAGGTTATGAAGTGATCCGGGACCATTTGTTTTGCACATCATCATGTATTCAGTGCCTAGCCTAGGGCTTGCCACAAAATAGGTGCTCAGTAAATATTTGCCAAGTGAAAAAAAAAAAGGTTCAGTGTTTGATTGGGAAGCCCACAGTTTGATCTCCATGGGCTTTGTTAACTAATAAACACCTCCAGTCCTGATTCATGGGACTACAGAAGGCTCCCTGGGGGAAGCAGAGAACCTAACATGTAATTTAGTCAGGTATTCTGAGCTAGATTTCTGCCTGGTCAGGCCAGACTGGGCCTTGCTCCCAGGAGATGGCAGTGTTGTACAGCCTCTGACTCGCCAAGGCTCCCACACTCACTTCTCTGAGGCCCTGGAAGCTACCTGGCTGGACCTTGACCCCTCCCGTCCCAGAAGCCAAAGTCCATGGGCCTTTGAAAGGGCTGTGTGTTCAGAGCAGCTCAGAAGCAGAGCCTTTGTTTCAGAGACTGGCAGTCTTGCAATCCAAGATAAACAAACCCCTGATTGATCAGTTGATCTGGTTTGTCCTCTGTTTCAGAGCTCCATCTTTCTCAGGGTGGCTCCAAGGCTGCCTGTCAGCCTTTCTGCTCTACATTCTCCTAAGAGATAAGACTTATGGCCACTGCCATCGGTACCTCCTGGAACTGTGCAAGATTCTCCCCACTCATAATTTCTCTCAGATCCAGAGGCTGCTACTGAAAGTACAAAAGAGCACAACTCCTGCCATGGGCCCACAGAGGGATAGTCCCCTCTTCAAAGCCTGGCTTTACCACTTACCTGGGTGACCAAAGATAAATACCTTACTTTCCTTTCCCTCAATCAAAGAATAGTAATACAGCCTTTTCAGGCTTGTTCTTTGTGATAGAGCCAACAGTATGGAGACCACCTGTTGTCCTGCCTGGAGCATAGTATGTGCTTAGTAAACATCAATTCCCTTCCCTCACCCTCCCGTTCCCCCTCCCTTCCCCACCACTGTGGGGCCACATGCACAGGGAGAAAACGTGAGAAAGCCTGCTCAGTAGGTTTTTACTGGCAGACGTCTAAAAACAACAACCTTCTTCCCTTCCCCCAAGCACCTTCCTATCCCCAGTGTGACTGTAAAGCCAGATGTAAACGGGCCATAGTCATTGGCACACGCCCCAGTCAGATAATCCACATCACCAGTGCCGTCAGGTGAGCCTTGCTCCTGCTGCTTCTCTCCACGGTGGGGAACCAGGTGCTCCTGGGAATCCTGAGATCTACCCTGGCCCAGAGGCCTTGGCTGCTCTTCAGTTCCTTTCTTTCTTTTGTGGTGGAGCATCTGGGCCATAGCGCTGAAAGTGTTTTGGCCCTGGTGCGGGGGCCCTTATCTCCGGGCTGTGTGAGCCCCGTTCCTGCCATGTCAGAACCCATTAGAGGCCACTCTGCTGAGGCTTTTGAAGGAGTAATCGGTTTGTAGAGGGAAGGGGCCGTGCCAAGCCAGGCCAGATGGAGTAAGTAATGAAGGCCCCAGATTAATCTCACTTGTCTCTTTTTTCCAATATGAAGGCTCAACCCAAGGGCTTGGCAGTCTCAAGACAAATTATACTTGTCAGCTTCAAAGCACAAGTTCCCTTCCAAGTCAGCATGTTTGTGCTTTCTCTTTCTCTCTCCCTGTCTCCTTCTCCCTCTCTTGAAATTTAAAAAAAAAAAAAAAAAAAAAATCTGGAGTAAAAAATGGGGTGCATATGACATGTTGTGACAGTTTTGCATCATTGTAATAATAAGAGCTTCCATCAGGCATTTACTATGTACTAGGAAACATACTGAGTCCTCTACATGCGTTCAGCTCATTTATTTCTCACCATAACCCTGCGACAGGAATATACTAGGGTGCCCATTTTACAGATTGGGAAACGGACGTAAAGAGAGGATGACTGACTCAGGGTCACACAGTCAGGAAACTGGGGAGCAAGGACTGAAACTAGATTTATGTTACTCCAACCACACATTTCACACATCCTTTAATGTTCAGAGCTGTTGATCTCTCTGACTTAAGTCTTGGCCTAAAGGAAGAAGCCCATGCTGAAGCCAAGAACAGTTTCCCTGCTCTTTCCCATTGTTAAAAACTCCCCCTGGAGTCTTGGATTGAAAGCAAGGAATAAGGATTGGGTTCCCAGAGAAACATTTCCTGAGGTATACTGTATAAAATCCTAGCCTTTGAGATACATGGGACCAAAGATCCTGCGGTTAAATAAATTTGGGAAGTACTATATGTAATTGATCCCTCTAGAGTCGCAAGGGATGTGAGCAGGCAAGAAGTCCCGGAAGTAAAGAAACCCAAGAAGCTTTGTTTTACCCCGTTTTCCCACATTACTTGACCCAGTTATGTTGTTCAAGGCACACCTAGCAAAAGGGAGCCTCGTCCTCAGAAACCGTCTGCTCCAGAGCCTTGCTGCTTAAAGTACTGTGCTCAGACCAGCAAAGCAGCATCGCCTGGGTGCAAATTGGAAATGCAGACCTCAGGCCCTGCCCCATAGCCACTGAATTTCCAGGTGGTGTGAAGGTTCTAACATCTGGGAAGCCCTGCTCTCGCTTAGAGTCGAGCCAAGCCAAGGTCACTGGACAGGCCTCATCTAGCCGCCCAGTTTTTGAATGACGTTGACATGAGTGTTGTATGTTTGGAAAACTAAATTAGAAAGAAGGCCCAGTTTCTCCAAACAGCCCTAGTCCCACAATGAAACAGAAACATGACGTAGAGAGAGAGTGCTATAAAGCACCGGCCCACCTTCAAGTTTTTGGTAATTCTTCCTTAAGAAGAGTTAACTATAAATATTTGTTTTCTCCGTCATGTCATACTTGTTGCCTCAGAACTGCGTTCCTATCATTTTGGCTAAAAATTTCCAGACGTTTGTGCTGAACCAGATCTGGCAACCCCACCATCTGCCATACTCAGAGCCCTGCCCAAGTGAAAGTGCTCTGCCCATAACCCCCCCAGGGAGAGACGGTCCCCTGGGCCACAGCAACCCGTTGTCCATTCCTCCTAAAGCTTAGTCGTGCCAAGGGCAACTGAACCACAGATGGGCACAGTCAAGCAAACTGATGTGCCCTGGGGCAAAATGTGAGTTATGTAAGGCAGGAGGGGAAAGCAAAGGCTACCTAAACTAACAGTTCCAATGCAGAGAGAAGCGGCATGGACAAGCAAAGTGTAAGCCAGCGTTATGATGAAGCACAAACAACAAGCCGGGGCTATGAGGTAGAGAGAAGACACAGCAGAAGATGGGAACAAGACTGAGAGAACAGAGTAGGTGTGTGCCTGCTTGAGGGAGAGCAGTGGGCAATGAGTCATGCCCTGTATTGGTTGCCTGTGGCTGCTGTAACAAATGACAGCAACTTAGCTTAAAACAACAGAAATTTATTCTCTCACAGTCCTGGAGGGCAGAAGTCTGAATTCATGGTATCTTCAGGCCACACTCCCTCTAGAGCAGGGGTGTCCAAACTGTGGCCCGCAGGCCAACTGCGGCCCACAATCCATTTTTAATTGACCCACAGCAAATTCCAAAAATATATTTATTTTACTTAAATAAACCAGGTGAGGCAATACGTACTTCTCCTCGAGTGAGTGGCCCGGCTGTTTGTGTATTTTACTGCATATGGCCCTTGGTGAAAAACGTTGAAAACAGTTTGGACACCCCTGCTCTCGAGGCTCTAGGGAAGAATCCTTTCTAGCCTCTCCCATCTTCTGGTGGCTTCTGGGTTTACTCGGCTTGTGGCGGCGTCACTCCAATGTCTGCCTCTGTGGTCACGTTGCCTTCTCTGTGTCAAACATCCTTCTGTCTGTCTCGTAAAAGACACTTATAATGGCCTTTAGGGCCCCCTTGGAGAGTCCGGGTAACCTCCCATCTGAAGAGCCTTCATTTAGTCATATCTGCAAAGGCCTTTGACCAAATAAGGGAACCAGCTACGAACTGACTTTGTATCCCTCCCCGTCCCATTCTCCCATTCGTATGTTGAAGCCCTAACACTCACTGTGACTATATTTGGAGATAGAGCTTTTAGGAGGTTATTAAGGTTAAATGACGTCATATGGGTGGGGTCCTAATCCGATAGGTTCGGTGGCCTTAGAAGAAGAGCGATTACTCTCCGCACGCATGCACTGAGAAAAGGCCGTAAGAGGACACAGAGAGAAGGTGTCCGTCTGCAAGCAGGAAAAGGGCTCTCCAGGAACCACGCTGACCAGCACCTTGATCTTGGACTCTGCAGCTTCCAGAACTATGAGAAATTTCTATTGTTCAAGCCACCCAGTGTATGGTCTTTTGTTAAGGCAGTCTGAGCTGACTAATACAGTAATGCTTACAGGTTCCATTAGGACCTGATATTTGGGGGGGGGGGGGTGTCTTTAGCAGCCTACTACTCATGTCAAGCCCAGGATCCTTGCCTTGGGTCTACAGTGGCTTTCCAGTGTCTGTTCATGCTGGAGTCTGCGGTCAGCAATCCTTGTTTTCTTTTCGAGTTCTGACATGGGCATCATTTAGAGCAAGTTTCTCTTCTTTGTGATGCAAAGTCCAGCTGACCCAAAAGACTTACACATACGTCCATGATGTGTTACAAGGGACCAGCCGTCCTAAATCTCACCTCGACTCTAAAGTAAAATTCCAATATTTCACTCCTCTGTGATACACATCGCCCTCAGCCTACATTTTTCTTTTAAAATGATCATACCCCTGGGAAAGATAATAGATTAAGCCTATATTAGTCAGAGTCCAGTCAGGAAATAGAACTCAGAAGAGGGGATTTAATTCAGGGAATTTGTTACAGAGGTGTCTGAAGGGCTGAAAGTGCAACCAGAGGAAAGTGAGGTGACTCAGAAAAGAACGAGTTTAGGAGGAGATGGTATTACCAGAGCTAGGACCAGAGCTGCCTGCGGGGGGGTGGGGGGGGTGGGTTGAATCTTGGAGGAGGGGCTGTGTGAGGGGCCACAGGGCCTGGGTCATCAGGTAAGAGCCCACAGCAGGGCTGTCTGACAAATGCCAAGACCGTTGAAAGACGGGTGCTCAGTGGGAAGTAGAACCATAGAGGAGAGGCAGCTAGGGCTGGAGATGCCGCCTGGAGCTGAGAGAAAGGGAGGGAAACCCCCTGGCTTCTCCCCAGCCTGCGCCCTCCATGTCCCACGGTGCCTGCCTTTGGCTGACCCTGGCCAGAATCCTGTGGACAAAGGGGTTCAAGAAACATTTGCAAGGATGGCCATGAGATTCAGGATAGAGCAGGAGAAGGGTGGGAATGGAGCAGAGAGCAGCAGGCAAATCCCTGTTGCAAAGCCCTAGACACGCATGTGAATGGAGGCACCAGATATTTCTTTCCTTGAGAATGGGGGCTGCTGCAGGGAACAAAGGGAACCTGGTGGGGAGAGGACTAGAGAGGAACCACAGGTGAAGGGAGCAGCACCTGCTCTCCAGCGCTGCCTGGAGTTCAGCCTGACTCTTTTGTCTCTGACCTTTACGTGCTTCTAGTATATCCAACTACTGCACTGCCAGAAGCACAGTCAGCCCTGCTGTAGGCAGTCTCCACTCTCACTCAGACCACCTCGCTGCACTCACATCGACCCAGCCCAGCGCTTGACACCCACTGCAGGCCACTCTTGTTGGGGAGTTGAGGACACTCTCTTTGGTTCTGGCCCCGGCCCTCTCCTGGACCTGGTTCCGTTCCTCATTTCCCCAAAACCTGATGCAGAGATTCTGCCGAAAGGAGCATCACAATGGTTGATTCCCTGTAGGAAGACCTGTAAAATCATCCTAACCGGCAGGATGAAGTAACTAGTAATTATCGAGTGGCTACTGTATACTCTGCTGTATTTGGGTTTGGGAATGCATGCTTGTCCCATTTTCTAATTTTTTCTCAAAGATCACTGAGAAATTACCTCACTCCTTTCCTCTCTCTCTCCCTTCCATCCCTTTCTTCGTTTTTTTCTGTACATCATCAAATATTTATGTGCCAACCAGGAATGCAATGGTGAGCAAGGAAGGATATCATCTCTGTCCTTAAGGAATCTCCGTTTGGTGAAGTAGAAAAAAGTACAATTATAGTTTCATAAAAGAAGCCTGGGGGAAGGGAAAAGGGACTGTCAAGAAAAGAAGGAATGGAGGAATTGATTCCTGGGAGGGTTTAGTGCAAAAGCAAGAATTTGCAAGGTTCTAATAAGGTTGCCAGATTTAGCAAATAAAAATAGAGGATGACCAGTTAAACTTGAATTTTGAATTTTAGATAAGCAACACATTTTTTTTTTCAGTATAATTATGTTCCAGATATCACAAGGGACACACTTGTACTAAAAATGTATTCATTGTTTATCTGAAATTCAGATTCAACTGGGTGTCCTGCAGGTAACATTCCCCCACTCCCAGAGCTGTTAAGAGAAGTGGGCAAGGACTTCCAGGCAGAGGAGGAGGTTGTTAAATAACCGGGAGGTAAGCAGATCAGAGTGTGCCTTGGAACTAGGCAGTGCTGGGGAAGAGCTGCTTCTGCTCCTAACCTAGCACGAAGGGACCTAACAGCCTAAGCACAGAGCTCGAGCCTTGCTTTTTGTGAGTGTCTTCTTACAGCATCTAAGTGGATACGCGAGGACATAGGGAATCCTGCCCATGTCCACTGCTCTCATCTTCTTCAGGCCCTGCTCTGTTCATGTCTCCCAACTCCTCACTGGGCACCCAATTCCTGTCACAGAGGCTGAAGCTTCCAGAGTTATCTTATCACTGAAAACTAACATAGGATGGCCTTTTGTATCTTAAAGATGAGGCAAGAATGGTTCAAGTAAAGGAAGTAGATTGTGACACTCCGTGAGTTAGTGACAGAGCTCACATCTGTGACTCCATCCAGGGGTCTTTCTCCTGCACCCCCTCACCGGTATTCCTAAAGTCTGGCTTTGCCAACTTTGTCTAAATCTTTGTTATTTCTTCATTGTCTCAGGAGACATCAGACCATCTATCCAAACCTTATCCTATTAACTTTTTATTTTAGCTTCTTTTTTTACTGAGGTATCATTTACAGACAATAAATTGCACAGATATCAAATATTTGGCTCAACTAGTTTTGAAAAATGTTATACAACTGGTTCATAACTGCTCCAAAGAAAATATAAGATGTTGTCATCAACCTGGAAAATGTCCTTATGCCCCCTTTGAGTGAATACCCCCCACCTCAAATCAACCATTTTCTATCTTGTATCACCATAGGTTAACTTTGCCTTTTCTTGTGCTTTATATGCACGCAATCACACAGTATATCTGTGTGTGTGTGTGTGTGTGTGTGTGTGTGTGTGTGTGTGGTGGGGAGGATTCTTTTGCTCAACATAGTGTCTGTAGTGTCATCCATGTTGTTTATATCAGTCGTTTGTCCTTTTTTATTGCTAAATAGTACTTCACTGTATCCATTTATGTTCACTACTGATGATAGTGTTTTCTCACTGTGGGTAGTGTTTTCTCACTGTGGGTAGTTGCTAATTCTTGTATGTTAGCAAAGTTTGTATATTTGGTGCTTGACTCTTTAGCCTTCACATGAAAGCTTGGGAAGACTGGATGAGCTGGTGTCCAGCCTTGGGCCCCAGAGTTCAGAGGTCGGCACAGGATCCTCACCACAATGATCAAGAGGGCAAGTCACCGGCAGCAGGGCTGATCCAGAGTTCTGGGAGTTATCCAGGCACCGAACTGCAGAAACCACCTCAAGTGTGCCCTGAATAGGAGCAGGGGGGGTTAGAATCTGGGCAGAAGTGGAATATAATGGGGCAAATCCAGAGCAAAGAGATGAGGAAGCAGGGAGAGAGTGGTATCATAGGTGGAACTGTGTCCCCCGCCACCCCCTCAAAAAAGTTCACGACCTAACCCCCAGTACCTCAGAAGGCAACCTTATTCGGAAGTAGGATCTTGATGGAAGTAACCACATAAGAGGAGATTGTGAGCCCTAATCCCGCATGACGAGTGTCCTTGTGAAAAGGACTCTGTGGCCACGACACGACCCAGGGACGATGCCGTGTGAACGTGAAGGCACCCCGCAGGGTGCTGCACGTACCAGCCAGAGAATGCCCGCAATTTCCAGCGAGCCACCAGCAGCTAGGAGACAGGCGTGGAACAGATGCTCCTGCAGCCCTCAGGAGGAACCAACTCTTCTGACGCCTTCACCTCAGACTTCTGGCCTCCAGACTGAGACTACACACTTCTCTTGTTCTAAGCCACCGAGTCTTTGGGGCTTCGTTACAACAGCCCTAGGAAACTAATGTCCGTACGTGGCATACGTTGCAATGCCCCAGGGCTCCGTCATGGACCCATGCTCTTCTCTGACTAGGTGGCATCATCCACGGCCTTGGCTTCAAACTTTCTATAAGTCAATAAATTCCAAATGTGCATCTTCTGGCCTCTCCCCAGAACTTTGAGCTTCTATTCCTCACTGTCTATTTGTCCTTTATTTGGATGTCTTTCAGGCATGTCAAATTAATGTGCTTTAAACAGAAGTCTTGTCCTCTGCGCCAGTGTGACCATCTCGTTTCTTCCCTTGTGTGATGGTCAATTTTATGTGTCAACTTGACGGGGCCAAGGGGTGCCCTGATATTTGGTCAAACCTTAATTCTGGGTGTGTCCGTGAGAGTGTTTCTGGATGAGATGAACGTTTGAATCAGCAGGCTGAGGAAAGCCGCTTGCACTTCCCACTGTGGGTGTAGAAGGCCCGGCTAGAATAAAAGTCCGAGTAAAATAGAATTAGTTTTCTTTTGCTTTGTTGCGTCCTTGAAAGCAAGATGGGTCACCCATGGCTCTACTGGTGTCACCTGTGAAACCTCAGCTAGTGTTCTTGTTCTTGTCGTGTCTGCCCAGACTGACACGGTCAGATCCAAACACATGGCCTTACTGCGTGCTGCTCGTGTTTCCGTAAGTGTGGGAAGGATACAGGCGCCATGAAGTTGGACTGAGTGATCATCCTTTACTGGATCATCCAAGACTTCTATCCGATGAAAGGAACAATGCTAGCTCTCTGTACATTAAAAACAAAACACAAAGCAAAACAATTTGAAATAGTTCATTGGGTATAGAAATCTCCTTTTTAAAGTTGACTGTTATCTTCTCCATGTGTTCATCTTCAACATGTGAGGCTTATCTTCCCTCAGTTACATCAAAGTATTCATGCTGAAAAAAAGGGGTGGGTTCTTTCTTTCTGCCGAACTGTCTTCCAGCTGGGACATTGGTCCTCTCCCACCTTTGGACTTGGACTCAGTCTGGAACTATGCCATCGGTTCTCCTGGGTCTCCAGCTTGCCAGGTAAAGAGATTGGACTTCTCAGCTTCCACAGTCCACACTCCTTGTAGTAAAGCTCTTTATGTGTATATCTCTGTACATACATCCTATTGGTTCTGTTTCTCTGGAGAACCCCGACTACTACACTTGCTTTTCCCTATCTCAATAAATAATCCCAAGCATCCAGATGCTCAAGTCAAAAATCTAGGAGGTATCTTTCAATTCTTTCTATCCAGTGCATCAGAGTGGTATCAACGTAACCTCAGAAAAATATCCTAACCTCTCCACTTTTCTCTTCTGTTACCACCACAATCCAAGGCACCACCCCACCCAGACTATAGCAGAGGCTTCCGTTTAATAGTACTGCTACCTCTATTCCTGCCTGCCTCACCCCAATTCTCCACATAGAAGCCAAAGTGAACTCTTAAAAACAGAAGCACTATATGTCATTCCCCTGTTTAAGACCTTCTATGGCTTCACAACACACTTAGAATAAACTTCAAACATCTAGTCCTAGCTCATAAACCCCACGTGATCTCAATCTTGACTAATTCTTCAACCCCCCCCCCCCGCCTCTTTCTACGCCTTACACATTCCAATCTCCTTTCTGATTGACTCTTTGCACTCGCTGTTTCCTTCCAGAATGCCCTTCATCCCCAGCCTCCCTGCCAATATTCTCCTGAGGCTAATGCCTCCTCCTCAGAGAAGCTTTCCCTGACCAATCGTTCTGAGGTAGCTACTTAGTCATTATCGCATTATCATATTGCAATTGTCAGCATTAATAGCATTTATTATTAGTAAAAGCGTTTTACTGTTTGTTTTTTGTTCATTTGTTTCTTTCTTTGTTGTTTTCCCCTCACCAGAGCTTGCTACTCTGTATCTAATTCCTAAAACAATACTGTGGCCATCATGGGCACGCAACAGCATTTGTTGAATAGCTGATATGTGGCTTTGAGATGTTTGTTCATGCCTCTTTAGAGCATGTGGATGGATGGATGGATGGATGGATGGATGGATGGATGGATGGATGGATGGATGGATGAGTCTGATTTCAAATATATTGGGTTAGACAGACATTGGTTCCTGATACATAGTTGATATTGTAACAAGCACTTTTCGGTACGCGGTGCCACATCCCCTTAGTCCACTTCTGATTTCAGCTGCAGCTGTGGTGGGCAGTTCTGTCATGCTGATCACTAAGCTTTTCTTAGGGCTTTTGCAAAGAACAGGAAAGGGAAGGGAAGGGAAGAAAAAGAAAAGAAAGGGGAGGAATGGAGAGGAGAGGAAAAAGAGAAAGGTTCAGGTAGAGCCCAGAAGAGCTAGACATTTCATGCCCCTGGTGCAAATTTCAACACATGGGAAACAGGAGTTGATGGATAAAAAGGCTCCCACTGCTGTTCTGAGGAATATTCTCTACTCTTCCGCAGGAAGTCCCCAGCAGAAGGGAACTACAGCTGCCCGCAGTAGCAACTAGCTCACACCCACTGTGGCTTTTCTTTCTCCTCTATCTTATTCCCCACCTTTCCCACTGCTTCCTGCTTCCTTTCTTGCCCCCAGATACTAATAAATGACCTGCATCTAAATCCTTGTGCTGGGCTCTGCTTTCAGGGACACCCAAACTAAGAGAGTGCTTCAGGGTTCTGGAGTGCATGAATGACTCAACTGGGATAGACAGTTTCAAGGCAGCTAAGACCTACTCCTTACCAGGTTCTTGGACAATGTTACTACACGCTATTCTCAACTGCCTGCAGAGGCTATAGATTTATATGTTTTTGTTATGCTTCCCACCCCTTTTTGAAAAATAGATTCTCATTTGTATGGAAAATATCCATTTATAAAAGGATAACTTAGATTTGCCTACTTCAGTTTCCACGGTGCTTTCTCTCTCATGGAGCTTATTTGACTGTCAGATGACTCACTATTCCAGTCTGTGTGACCTTGACCAAAACACTTTAATTTTGGTCTCCCTGCATGTAAAATGAATAGGCTAGATAGACACTTTCTGATGTATCTTCTGTAAGTCTATATGCAAGACTAGATAGTATTTGCTGAGGATTAAAAAAAAAAAGGAGTCAGAAAGCTGCCCAGAAGTCCCCAAAGACCCTGCTGGGGATTGGGCTCCTACATGCCTGCTTGCTCCGAAGCCCCAGCAAGACTGTTCATGTCCTGGGCTTCTCTCCATCACTGTGGCTCTTGCCAGATTGTTCTGGCTGCAGTAGAGCTCCCACTCAGGGCCTGGGGAAGGGGTCAGTGTAGGATGAAGAGGACAGCAGCCGCAGAAGCCATGTCCTAAGTCTGAGGGACATGTAGGGCTCACCTTTGCATTGGCCCTAGAGCCTCAAAGCTCTTGCTGATCAGGCTGTCTTCATGCCACAGGGAGGGACACTGAAGGGGAGACAGTGCAGACTGAGCACCAGGGGGCAACCCAGGCAGTGGCTTGCCAGGATGGTGATCTATCCAAGGGACTAAGGTATCACTGGACTAAACGGGCAAAACATTAATTGTTCCTGCTCCTGCTGAGAGAGATGACACCTTTCACTGGGAATGAAAAATGCTCCTTGCTAGCCCTGGCCCATCTCTGTTGAGTTTTTATGAAACTCACAGTTGGTCACAATCAGACGACGTACGGAAACCCACAGAACGATTGCAGAGTTACTCCCGCTACCTGGGAACTTAGGACTTATTTCATCACCTAAACTTTAAAATCCTTTAAAGTGCCTTCTTCAGAAATCCACTTCAGGAAGTCAGCAAAGACAACGGAAGAGAGAACGAGAAATTCTGAAAGGGGGGACACTCTGTCAAATTTTTCGGAACGTTGATTCTGCTTCAGCAGGTAGACAAGACCTAGTAGTTAAGTTGTTTCTATAAATAGTATTTATTCGTAGGAAAGCATCACTTATTCATAATATTTATCCATAGACAATCCCAACCCTCACTTCATAACTGTTGAATAAATAATCAGAGAATAGTGATTTGAAGGTCCAGCAAATGACTGCTGCCTGAGTGTGCCCTCAAGGGCAGAGGTGCTTGTGCACAGCTTGCCATCATTGGGGTTCCCCCAGAGGCCGACTCCAAGGTGAGGAAAGTGAAGACAGTTTATTCAGGAGGTGACCCAGTACCAGTAGGGGAGTTGGGGAGACGAGACAGGGAAGGGAAGGCAGCAAAGGAAGGATGTGTTTTCAATCACCTTATCATGGTGGGAAACGGGAGCCTGGCCTCACGGGGGCACTCTGGGAGCCAGCATAGAAGACCTGCCTTAGAGTTAGCCTACACGAGGAGCCCAGGAGCTGGAGAGTTTTATACCAACTCCCACAAATCACACGGCAACGACTGCCCCAGGGGGCATTGATTCTAGGACTTGTCTGTCCTGTCTTGTATGCAAGCAGAGCAGGTTCCCACCTTTATACAAAGAAAGAAAAAATCCCTGAAGGCAAAGAGGTGCAGACGTTGAGTGTCTGTTGGGCCAGCTCACCCTGAAGTAGGAAGAAGGCCTGAAGGAACATAGGGGGCACCAGCAGTATCTGCTCCCGTGTGGTATTGCCAGCCCCTGGCACAGTGCCTGGCCACAGTGGCCACTCAGTATTTTTCCACTAAATGAATTAATCCATGACTGGATGCATTTTAGAAAGGCCACAGTAGAGGCTGAAGAGGTAACCCATGGGTGCAACATGCAATGGCAGCACACCCCAATGCAGCCATTATTCCATGTCCCAGGCTCTTGGATACAACTATAAGACAACTTTGACTAGGGGGGCTTAGAACTCCATTCTGATGGAGATGAACAAAGGACTTGGAAATCGTAAAACCAGCTGAAGCTAGAGAGGCAAAAAGATTCTCGCCAAGATTCACCCCGCTTTCCCAAGATCTCCAGGAAATGCACCAGCCTGATGCTGTGTTTGAGTCCAATACCGAGAATGGTACGTCGTCCCTGATGTAGGGACCTAGCCATTTGGTGTGGGAGGCAATATTCTATCACATGAGAATCGGATATCAGATGAGGGGAGGTGAGGGTGGGGCTAAACGAGGCAAAGAGATTGAGAAAGAGGGGAACCTGAGAGCTCTCGTGGCCCTAAGGAAAGCTGGCCGTCCACCTTGTTGGCGTAGCGTGGCACTTGATCACCGCTGGTTAACTCACCTTTCCTGAATTCTAAATCTAGTTTCATCATTGACTGGCTGTTGGCTTTGGATACTTAACTCGTAGCCTTAGTTCTCTCATTTAGACTTGGAGCTACATTCCATCTCGTGGTTTTGTGAGAATGAAACGAGAGAATGTGTGTAAGAGGCTTTCCACTGTGTCTGTATGTGATAGAGCTGAATATATGGCTGACGTTTTTCTGTCCCCGGGACCCTGTCTGTTAGGCTCTTCTCAGCGTCCCAGCATCCAGCACAGTGACTGGCACAGAGCAGGTCAACTTGAAATAATCGTTTGGATTCTCCCTGTGTCAGTTAACTGGTCACCCTATTCCCTTATGTCCAAGAATTATTGGAGTTTATATCCAATAATTGTGTGTGACACTGACATTGAAGGAAGTCTGCTAGAACTTAGACTGGGGACAGATTTATTGATCGTACCTTGTGCCAAGTGGTAAACACTTCCTATGGATAGTTTCATTTAATCCTAAAATCAAGTAGTAGGCTGTACCACGTGGAATCGTTATTTCTAGAGGTCAAAATGGTTAAATAGCAAAAATGTCAGATGCTTCTATCCTATGCATTAAGTTTGCTCTGATTATTGTTATTCTCGTCATACAGATGAAAAATCTGAGACTTGAGAAGGCAAGTGTCTTAACGGGGGGATCATAGAGCCATGCTTCTCAAACTGTATTGCACAAAGGAATCACTGGGACCTCGTGGAAGCGCAGGTTCTGATTCAGTAGGTCTGGAGAGGGGCTGAGTCTCCGCATTTCTACAAGTTCCCCGGTGATTCCCGCTGGTCTGTGGACCACACACTTGGAGTAGCAAGGAATAGTTAATAGCTGATTTGAGTTTACCTGACCCCTAGAGGACCCCTAGAGCTGAAATGCAGGTCACGTAAGAAGACTACCAAGCAAGCTTGTACTGTATTAATTTTTCCTAAAGGGACTTTCCTTTCATTCAACTTTATTGAGTGCCTACTATGCATTGAGCACATGCTAGGGACCCATTTGCCAACCAGAAGTGGACACTCCCTCTCCCCTCCTTCCCTCCTTCCTTCCTTCCTTCCTTCCTTCCTTCCTTCCTTCCTTCCTTCCTTCCTTCCTTTTTTGCTTTTGCTTTCTCTCTCTCACTCTTTCTCCTCCTCCTCCTCCTCCTTCTCTTTTCTCTTCAGCTGCTAATTGTATTAGTTAAATTTTTTTCAGATGCAAGTAACAGAAACTGACTCTGGTCTTGATGAGTCAAAGGGGAGTTGCTTGTAAGACTCTGAGGGCTCACAGAATGTCCAGAAAGTATAGAGGACCATGCTCAGAACAGACGCTAGAACCAAGACAGTTCCAGAAGGCCAAGAAGCCAGAAGCCCAACCCCTGTTGTCTACAGGGAGCTGCGGCTGAGACACTGCCTCCTGAGGCAAACATGGCCACTCCAGCCAAGATACCCCTCTTCCTTCCTAAATAGCTGCTACTATAAAATAATTTTTATGACTGTTCACTTTTCCGCCATCCCATCAGGAGTCCAAGTCCAGGGCAAGGGTGTTCAATTGGCTGATTGTGGGGACAGAGTCCCACAGAGCAGTTTCCACGCTCTTGGCCTCACGTGGAAAGGTGCTGGCTCAGTTATTAGGTGGCCATCAGCTGTAATCAGATGGCCATGTGCTGTGGCTGGGTGGCCATCATCTGTTACCAGTTAGCCATTGGCCACTAATATAACTGCCATGGCTACGCTAGGGGGTAGGTTGATTGGTTGGCAGAGAAGTGTGGGTTGCAGCCAGCAAGTGGGGTTTGTTGGTTGGCAGAGAAGTGGATGGCAGATTGCATATCGTGTGGAGCCTGCTTCCTGTGTCTCCAACCCAGCTGCCAGCGAGACTATAGTGGTATGACTCCCCTACCTATGGCTCCGTGGGTGTTCCTTTTTGGCCTCACCATACCCTGCTGGTTCTGGTGAGGGGAGCGGGACCAGAGACCCTGCATGACACTGATCTTGGGTTACGTGCCAGGACCATGGCTGTCAGGGGACCAAGAGGTGGCAAGTCACTGCTGTTCTCAGGCTACCCACAGGGAGCATTCCCCTAATAGAAAGGGGAACTGATGCTGGACAACCTGACCTACAGATGCTCACCACAGCTATGCTAGGTTCCTTTACTCAGCCTTCCAGAAAAGAGAAAATACCTCAGCTGCCCTATAATTACTAAGAACCTCAAGGGGGAAAAAAAAAAGAAAAGCACAGGCTGTGCAGCTGAGAGCTTAATGACCACAATTTAAACAGCACCAGGCTTTTATCTGCTCAGCTACAGGAGAAAGGGAGAAAGGAAAAAAAAGTTTTGACCCTGATTTTAGAATCTGCTGATGAAAGTTCTGAAGTACTTGTTGACTAAACGGTTCTGTAAACCAAATGTGGCCCTCTGTAGTTTGCCATGGGCTGAGGGGCTCACACAGAAAATATCTATTCTCCCTCCTTCTCTTCTTTCCTTCCTCCCTCCCTCCCTTCTTTTCATGTTTTCATTAATTTATGCATGTATGTCTTTAACAAACTTTTATTGAGTACCTACTATGTGTCAAGACCTGTGCTAGGTGCAGAGGAAACAAATATGAACAAAATAGAATTCCTTAGGAGGAGCTCTGAGAGAATGAGACTGTAGGATGGGTTAAAATGAAACGAAGAGCTATTGTACAGTCAGTCCTAGAAGGCTCTTGGAATTGCGGAGAATTTTTTATTTAGGTGAGTAAAACATGTCTACCTCTGGTTGGCAGTTTTGCTACTGAAAACAAAATGTCCTTAACTGCAAAAGCATCAGGCTATTTTCAAGGCAAGAAGCTCTCTTAATTTTACAGAGCAAGTCACCCTCCATTTGTCACCAGTAGGGGACGACAACATGATGGATTAAAGCTGGTCCTTGGAGAAGAAAACATACAGGAAACATCTAACCCCCTCATGTGGGAACTGGGAAAAGAAACTCTGGCCGTAAAAAATATATGTATCTTTTCTAAGAGAAAACTGTTACAAAACTTTACAGTCTCAGAGAGTAGATTCTTGTGTTAGTGAGGGAGGAAATTCACATAAAGAAATCAAGTCCAGGATAAAATCAGTGGGATTTAGACTATTATTACAAGAGTCTAGAGGACCAAAAACCTAACAAAAATATTCCTCAGCATTAAGATATAATGTGTCTTTACGGACCAATTGATCCAGAGAGCAATATGTTTATAGAGCAACTGTGTGGTGGTGTTCTAGGGACAGGGGTGGCATTCAGAGAAGGCAACTACCCTCAAAAGAAATATAAATAAAAAGTTTTGAAGTGAACACGTGACAATAAGATTAACATGTTTGTTCTGGGATCTACTTTATAAGGTACAAAAAACAAATGTAATCTTCAACGTAACTTTGGGTTGCTGGCTTCCACAAACCTCCCCATACTCCAGAAAGTGCAAGATTACTTTCATCATTGAGTTGTCTCATTAATCAATCAATTAGTCAATAGTGCATAAGCACCCATGTGTTCGTGGCACTTTATTGGGGTCCAGAGGGAGACTGAGATCTCAAAAGCATGTTCTCTGTCCAGAAGGCACTTGCAATCCAGCTAGAGAAGTAAAACACGGGAAAAAAACAAGCTATTTAATAACAATAGAAAGCCAGGTGGCTGGTTTGGATGAACAGGGTGATGGAGGACTATCTGGTACAGGGGACCAAGTGTGGACTTACAGGTGAGCTGACACCCTGGCTCTCCCTGTGGTGGAGGTGACCCCGGGAAAGTCCTCACTCTTACTAGGAAGCTAGTGGGACTCCAGAGAAACAACACTGGGTTTGATCTGGGAACCAGCCCCTCTTCTCTGTGGGAACTTGGGCAAGTTCAACTCTCAGAGCCTCGGTTTTCTTGTCAGTCAAGTGAAAATTACAGTAAGAGCACCAATTTAATGGGGTTGTGGAATGGATAATACAGGTAACCCATGCAAAGTGTTTAGCCCACTGTCTGGTGCATTGTCAGATTTTATTAGATTGATGGTGCCTCAGTTTCCTTTTCTGTAAACGAGGGATAACAATGGCCTACATTTCATAGGGCTGTTGTAGGGATTAAGTGTAGTGAAGGTTATAATTTGCCAAGCACAGTTCTTGGCACATAATATTCAAGAACTCCTGTGAGTGAAAGAGAATATCACTTTATTCCAGGGGCGTCAGGGAAGGCTTCTGGAGGAAAAGAGCCTCGAAGGACGGATAGTCTTTGGAAAGAATCCGGAAGGAGGCATTCTAGGCAAGTCATGGCTGTGGAAAGATGAAAGGTGTGTTCCATAGGGGTAGGGTCTCTGAATGGAGCACTTGATCAAATCAGAAACTTAGAAAGGCCATTAGATCCAAGGATTAGATTCAGTTTTGGCTGCCGCCAAAATTGTGGCTGGGTCACGAGACAAATAACTTCAACGAGCCACTTCCCTCTCTGGGCCTCAGCTTCTGGGCTGGAAGGGTCGGCCAGGAATGATTCCTCATCAGGGACTCCTCCAGTGCTAACATTCTCTACCCAAATCCAAGTTTGTTCCACAGTGGATTAAAATAAATATGTGAGCATACATGTTTATACCACTCCAGAGGACTTTGAAATTCACGTGCGAATGTCTCAGTATTTACACCAGGAGGCAAAGTTTCCTTGAAGTTTTTCACTCATTCTCTCCTTCCTCCATCCATCTATTCATCCATCACACGTTTACTGAGCACCTACTATGTGCAAAACACTGCTCTAGGTGCCCGGGCTTTCTTTCTAAAACCAAGATCTGACCACGTCACAGCACTTTTTCAATGACTTCTCATTGCTGGTGCAAACTCCAGGTCACACGCACCCTGTACTTGCCCACCTGCATACTTTTGTTTATGCAATTTCCCCTTTCTGGATGGTCCCTCCTAGTGATGAAATGCTTTTGAAATGTCCCTTCCTCTCTGAAGTTGTCAGTAAGCCTGCCTTGTGTCCCATCCCTACCCCACGCTGCCTCAACGCTCTCTCCTCTATGCTCACACTGCACTTTGTACCACTTCTGTTACAGCACCTGTCACTTTGATTTTAGTTCATTGTTTGTATGGCTTTCTGTCCCGCTGGATTTTCAATTCCGTGAGCCAGGAACAGTGTTTTATGCTGCTTAGTAACCTCAGCACCTAGCATCTTGCTTGACACATGAGAAACAATTAAATAGTTGATGAATTAGTTTGTTGAAACTTTGGAAGCGGATGAGAATGGTAATGTGAATAACAATGGCAATAAGAGTACTTTATAGCACGTATTTCTTATATGCTGAACTCTGAGCCAAGAAGTTTATGTCTGTGATCCCTTTATTTTTAAACCTCATGACCCCCTGGGAGGGAGGGGCCCAGAGGACTGGAGAGGGACACAGCGTTTGAATTCAGCTGCACAAGTACGTTGCACGCACCTGCATTTTGTGCCCTTCATACGAGGCCTTAACGTAGAGGGCAAGGAGAGTGAAATGCTCCCTCTGCTTGCCAAGCCAATAGTGCTAGACCTGCCTAAGGGAAGGGGTGCCTTTTCCAAATGTGGGTAAAAGGCACCCTATGGGCTAGCGCTGGCCTCATCTAGCTCCACCCCTTGCTAGCTGTGGTCTTGCACTAGTTCCTCAACCACTTTTTGCCTCGACTTCTTCACCTGTAGAATGGGGTTATAACACCACCACCCTCCGAGGGTTCTTGTTAGTGTGATATGCTTGCCCCTCTCTACCCTACGTACTCAGTAACTGTTAGCTCTTGTTAGTAGGAATAGTAATAGCCCTATTTGCCAAACAAGAGAATTTCAAGAGAAAAGAATTGGCAGAAAGCAGAACATGGGGGACATTCCTCTATGTAGGAGCATCAGAAAGAACCAGGAGAAGAAAGGCTGAAAATGTGGAGCAAGAGTGAGTTCGAGGAGAGGTTGGTCAGGCGTCCAGTGGTTCTGAGAGCGTCAGCTGGGAGAGGCTGAGAAAAACCCCCGGGCTTGACAGTGAGAGGTCACTAATGACCTTTGAATGAAAAATATCAGGAAAGCAGTAGGAGAGGAAACCAGATTGGAATGGATTGAGGAATCCATGAGTGACAAGGTAGCAACAGTAACTTGTCTATTCATCAGAAATTAGGTGGTGAAGGGTCCGAGGCAAATACGTCAGTTGCTTTAGGGCGATGCAGGATGGGTAAATAGCCCACTCCCACATGCTTTATTTAAAGAGATAGGTATCCCATTCAAAGGGCCAGATCAATAGATCTGTCAAGGAACATGGACACCCCCTCGCCCACCTGAGCCCTAAAAGTATTGGAGAATCAGACAATCTCTCCAGGCTCCTGGGGTGACAAGGAGAATGACTTGCCTCAACTACTCAGCTTTTAGATGGGACTCTTTAATTTGAAGAGAGAGAAGAGTTGATTGTATTTGATTTATTTATTTATTTATTTATTTTTAGGCAGAGGACAGTCAACAGAGTGTAAGAACAAAACAGATAAAGGGATGGGATCCAGCACCCAGGTGGATGGGTTAGTCCCGGGGTGGGTGGGGAGGGAGTAAAGAACGCAAGTCAAGGAAGTAGCAGAAGGAAGTTGGAGGAGTCTGGATGGCCTTTCTTAGAGCAGGAAGAGGCGAGTTCTGCTTAGAATGCAACTGAGGAATAGGTGAGGGGCCTTTGAATGACAATGTTGTGTTGCACGCATCCTCATTAGTTAGGATAAGTTAAATGCTGCAACGAACCACCCCTGACTTTCAGTGGTTTAGCACAACTTAAGTCTATTTCTCCTCACTTCAAGTCTGGCCAGCAGGTATCAGGGACTGAGGCGCCCTACATTTCACGGCTCCTGGAGGATCTCAGGGTCCTGTTCTGGACCTTCTGCATCTGCTAGCAAACAGGAAAAGAGAAGGCCTGGGGAGGATTGTGCAGGGCACTTTATAGGCCACTCTCGCGAGTGCTGCCCATTTTTGCCCACGTTCCATTGGCCAAACCTCAGTCACCTGGTCACTCCTAACTGCGAGGGCAGCTAGGAAATATCAGCAAACGGTGTGTACAATACTGCCGTGTCTGCATCCTCAGTGCCTAGCACAGCGTCTGGAGCAGAGTGGCTGCTCAGGAAGCGTCACTGAATAAATGCATAGAGGCACACCATCTCGTTTGCTCCTCACCACTGTTCCCTCTCCCTGCGCTCTACTTGAGGTTCAAAGATAATATAAGACCTAATGTCCTGGATGTGAGCTGAAGGTTGGGCTTGCACTTGAGCTGTTCTTCCTGTGATACTCATGTGCTGCAGGGATCCATTCATTCTCTCTGCACCTGGGGTTGTTCTGACGTCTGTGGCGAGTGAAGCTGGTGGAGGGATACTGACTTGCTGTCAGGGAGACAAAGATCAGAGTCTTTCTTCCAAAGACCAGTGTTATAATGAGTCAAACTAATTAGCCAGAAAAATGCATTAACCAACCCCTGAGTTGTAATTGCCAATCCACCTATAAGCTAACCAGCCCACGCTTTTGCTAACTATATTTCACCTGAACTATCCAGCCCCTTGCTAAACTAGCCAGTCCCAAGATGGACAGACGAGTCACTGAGTGAGCTGAACATCCCTCAGTGAAGCTAACTAGTTCGAGTCAAACTAATTGGCCACAAGTTACCACTGATCCAACTGGGTCCTACAGAGAATGATTAAAAGCCAGGACTGGGATTAATCTTCTCCATGACCTTTATAATGGCCCTTTTTATGGGTAACATGAACTCTAGAAAAGGAAAGAAAGCTGGTGATGTGAGTTGTAACTTCCCTAAAGGGCTCCTTATCAGGCTGGCAAAGCTCGCCTGCAAGCAGAGCCTGATGTGGAACCATGTCGGGCAGAGAATGCCAGGGATATTTTTATAAACAACTC
The DNA here is from genome assembly GCF_057876585.1 of Rhinolophus sinicus. Taxonomy (NCBI): domain Eukaryota; kingdom Metazoa; phylum Chordata; class Mammalia; order Chiroptera; family Rhinolophidae; genus Rhinolophus; species Rhinolophus sinicus. Next base: position 46,414,217 of record NC_142514.1, read on the forward strand.
CAGAGATATCAACAATGTGGGGCTGGTGCAGAGATTCCCATATTTGTAGATGCTATTTCATGAGCAAGGGTGCCCATGAATGAGAGTGAGTGCCAACAGGCCCAAGAAGGAAGAAGGAAGCCGAGGCAGATGGTTATACAACAAGTCACTGTTTCAGACCGGGAGACACGGAGGCTGGGGCTGACATCTCTGCGTCAGCCAGCTTGGTGAGGGCAGCAGAGGTGGGTCTGGGTAGCTGGGTGCTGGGTGGATGTGAAGGGGGACAGAGTGGTCAGGGCCAGAAGCCCCGCCCAGATCAAGGGGACCACAAAGATGAGGGCCCCGCTGGTGAGGAGATGGACAGCCCTTCAAAGGGTCAGATCAGTGGGGCCCTTGGGGAACACGGATCCCTCTCCCTAACCTGAACCCCAAAAGCGTCTTGAGAATTTGGCTATCTCTCCAGACCCCTGAGATGACCAGGAGGGTGACTTACCTCACGACCAGCTGCACGCAGGACTGTGTCGAGCTGCTTGTGATGCAGTAACTCATTTCAAAGCAGTAGTTGTGATGTCGTGGAAAGAGTCCAGGTTTGTTCACTGAAATCTAATCCCTCCAATTACCTCTTAAAAACTAGGGCAATTTGTCCAGCTTCTCTGGGCCTCAGTTTCTCTTCATTACAACAGTAATTATTTTGCAGGTTAGTGAGGAGTGAATGAGGTTGTGTATGAAAAAAGCCTGGCCTACTGCCTAGAAAGCAGTAGGTACTTAACATAAATGTTCCCTTCTGTACAAGCCCTCCTCAGTGTTCTCCTGGCCAGGCATCCACCTTTCCTCATCACAGTGGGCTGGCCTCTCCCATCGTTCCCACAGTGCCCACCCACACTGACCTGAGCTGGCCCACGTGGGCCTGTGATGACTCCAGCCTGCCTCGCAGAACTTCCCACTACTCCCAGGCTATGATCAAGACCCACGTCCAACATTCTCATTCTTCTCTGGTTCTTAACAAGTACAGGTAGGCAAGGTACCGGCATGTAAGGGATCAAGGGATCAAGGCGAGGAACCACTGCCAGGTTTCCCATCAAGAACCACAACCTGCCTCATGAATAAAGGGTTAGTGTGGCTGGGCTGCCTGGTCCTTTATATCTACATCTAACAATGTCCAAGGTAATGTCCAGTTCTGTAGATAAAATATTCTGAAACACAGTGGCCTGACCTATAGAAGGGCTGAAATTCAGGCGTATTTATACCATGTTATTTACATGAGCTGAGCTGGTATGAATGAGAACTTGTTCATGGGCAACCAGGGAGTGTTCTGCATTCTTGAGTCGGGTTGGGATGGTGTTGATGGTGGCCTAGAGAACCCTTTGCGCATGCAAGACTCCAAGCTGGTGCTTATTACAAGCGGGGAGGATCTCTGGATCACCTTTCCTGGCTCCTCCGGGGATGCGCGTTAAATTTTGGGAACCCCATCCTTTCTCCTTGACCCCTTCACCTGCCCTTCTCGACTCTCTCATTCTGCTCCAGCCATCCCTGCACTTCCTACCTGAACTCTCCGAGCATTACCACCTGGGGCCTTGTTCCCATTCCTCCTCCTGCCTGGGGCTCTTCTCTCACCTCCTTCTGGACTCACCTTATCAGAGAGCCTGATTAATCACTCTTTACAAAATGGCAGCCCTCTCTCGTCATCCTCTTATTTCCTTATCATGATGGGTTTTCTTCTTAGAACACAGCAGGAGACCTATTATTTATGTTGTGTTTATCATCTGTCTGCCCTTGACTGGGATACAAGCTACAGGAGGACAGGGTTTCCTTTTGTTCACTGCTGTCTTCTTGATTCCTAGAACAGCCAGGCCCCTAGTAGGCCCTTCGTAACTACTTGGTGGGTAGATATTGGACTTGACCTTCAATTTGGCCTGTTGTCAATATAGTGAATTACGTAGAAAGTTATCATTAGTCACATTCCACAGAGGGGGAACCTGAAGTTCAGAGGGGTTAAGTGACTTGCTCAGGGTCACCAACTATTTCGAGACAAAGTTAGAACCAGAAGCCAGATACCCTGAGTCTCCACCTGATGGACATGTTGAGGGCCACTTGTGTCTCCTTAATTTTTTAATCCATTTCCCAAAGGTGAGTAGATTGCATTGCCTTAAAGACCACCCTTAAATGGAGCACTGATTCCATTTAAACTTGACTGATTTTTCTCACAGACTTTTCAGAAATTGGAATCTAGAGGTAATAGGCAGACTAGGATTTTAAGTAAAAACCACTTTTCAGTTCACCCAGCCTTTACTCTGAACTCTGTTTATTCCAGGTCTCATGCAGAAAATATACGCACTAAAAAACAAATTTAAAATAAACGATAAGTGAGTTAGAAACTGCCCAGGGCTGTCACGAACTTATGCTCCATGCTATGTGGCTTTTAAGTAAATATTTGCTTTGCAAGCCAAGAAGCAAAATGTATTTACCGAGGCAATCTCTGGCTGAAAGGCACATATGCTACTTCTGGGATTTGGCTCAGTTTCTCCAGGGAAATATGCACACAGGCCGAAGTGCCATGGAGTTCTGAAAAGAAGAGAACTTGGCGTTGGGAGACCTGGGTTCTGGTTTGAGTTCTGCCCCATCTGGTTGGGTCAATTGGGCCAACTTATTGCCTTCTCTGGACCCTTAGCAGCATCCTGTGACTTCAAGAGGGAATATCAATAGTTTTCTGATCAGCAAAGGACTCAGATGAGAGAGAAATGTGTAATTTAGCTGTCTCTATTTCTGTCTTTTCTACTGAGTCAACTCTCAAGCATCTCTTTTTTCAAGATCCTGTAACCAATGCTAGAACCTTCTGAGAGCTTTTGCTCTGTTCTTCAACAAGAGCTAGTTCCCAGGACCATGGAGTAAATGATTGACTATGTTGTTCCTCTGTCTAAAAGCATCAATCATCAAATCCTACAATGGGAAAGACATTCACTGAACACACTCAGCGACTATTTACCAACCTTCTGCCACAGGGACACACTGGGGGACAAAGCTCAGTCTCCACTCTCACATGAAGCTTGAGGTCTGGTGATGGAGAGACAGTCAAGGAATGAGGCACGTTTCAGACACAACTACAGGGAGCTGTAGCCATAGGAAGCCTAACTAACTCATTCCTCAGTCTCGAGGAGGAAGGAAGGTTCAGGCAAACCTTCCCAAATTAAATGAGATCTAAACCAACATGTGAATTATTCAGGCAATAGTGAGAAGAAAGAAAGTGTTTGAGGCTGATGGTGTAAAAGCATGTGAATGCAGAGTTTAGGGTAAGTGTGTGTGTGTGTGTGTGTGTGTGTGTGTGTGTGTGTGGTGCGGGGAGTTGTATTCAAATAAGGCAGAAAGCCCAGTGGCTGGAGTATAGAGTGTGAGAGGAAGGGGCAGGAGATGAGGGCTGAGAGGAAGTGGGAGGAGGTAGGTCTTGCCTCAAGCCTGTGAGTCCCTTGAAAGAGTTTGGATTTTGTGCCCAGAGCAGTGGGGAGTTTGTGGAGCTGGGCAATGTCCACTCAGATTTGTATTTCAGCAAGACCACTGTCACTGCAGTGTGGCGCCCCTCGGGAGGGAGGCAAAGCTGCAGGACCAGAGACTGCGTGATTGGGTCAGAGGAGTAATAGTACAGAAGACTCTTTCGACACGAAGAGTAGGAGCAGGCTTTGGAACTTCTAGAACAAGTTTTGACCCCTGTCCTTTCTCATATCCCTATTGTTCTCTTTCTCTGTGCATCATAGAATTCTCAGATTTTATTTCAATGAGTTCTGAGGCTTTTGTCACATTAGAACAAGGGGCTCCAACCCCTTTGAACACGAAGACCCTTTATTAATATAAAAGACTTCACCCCCATGGCACAGACCTTGTGCTTTCAGTATCTGTTAATTTAGAAAATACCTAAAGAACAAAGCCTCTCGTCGATGTAAGCACACTTGAAAATTATGCCTACGTATATGTGGGAGCCAGTATTTAGCCAGTCTATTGACATGGTTGTTGTAACATATGGCTCCCCAGAGCCATCTGAAAGAAGTCTGCATCCCCCAAGGGGTTGGGAACCACTGCCCTGGAACATGTGTGGTAAGAAGCCACAGAGACATCTGTCCCCAGAGTGTAGTACATAGCTGCCTTCTCCATAAACCAAGGGGTGCATAAACTCAGCTGGTTCTAATTGCACAGGGCATGCCATATTGTTGCCCGATGCAATGTCAATTTTTATTTATTTGTGTTTGTGAAAAGCAGGGCTGATTAGACCACTTAAAACTACACAGGCTAGTTAGAGCCAGGCTGGCGTTAGTGATTTCAGCTGCCCTCCCTACAGTCGTCAGTGCTCCCAGCTCTCGGCCTCCCTCTGAGAATGTAAACTTGGGGCCTTGTGCTATCATGATTTCTATTTCATCCTGACTCTTATAAACTACCATATAAAAAGCAGCCGCTGAAGGTTTTTTTCTTTTTTCAATTTCATTTTGAGGCTTGGAAAATCACAAAATAAAAATAGCCCTGAGAGTGGAAAGTTTGGGGGAGTTTGTTTAGCTTTCTTTGAAATGCACTTTGTGAAGGAGTAAGTAAGTCATAAGATCCCTCTTTGTGGAGTGCTTTACAGGGTACGTAATTTTTTTCACATCCCTTTTCTCCTGTTTGATCCTCACGGAGACCCTGTGAGGTGTGGATTATTACTATCCTCATTTTACAAATGAGACAGAAGCTCTGGGACATTAAGACTGGCCTGGGCTAAGATCACATGACCAGGTAATGGCAGAGTCAGACCAGGTACAGCCTTAGCCCAAATCATGGCCTTCCCCTGCACTCCTTGGTCTCTCCTAGAGTCCCCTCACCCAGGCCAACTCTTGCCTTCCCTTTTCCTCAGGGTCATTCTCATGAAGGGAAGTGTCCAGGCCATGTCTGGCTCCATGCTGCTCACCCAGGGTCGCCCTCCCTATCAAGAAACCTACTTGGCCAGCCAGATGGCTCAGTTGGTTAGAGCGCAGGCTGTCAACAACAAGGTTGCTGGTTCAATTCCTGCATGGGATGGTGGGCTGCACCCCCTGCAACTAAGATTGAAAACAGCAAATGGACTTGGAGCTCAGCTGCGCCCTCCACAACTAGATTGAAGGACAACGACTTGGGGCTGGTGGGCCCTGGAGAAACACACTGTTTCCTAATATTTCCCAATAAAATTTTTTTTAAATGCAGAAAAAAAAAAAAAGAAACCTACTAATCAGTGTAATATTTACTTACAGACCTGTCCGAGTCCCGGTACCAGCTGCCAACTCCTGGAGAGGAGGGCCTTTTTGCTTTGTCATCTCTGTCCTTAGGGCCCAGAACAGCGGCTAGTACATACTAGACACTGTAATTGTTTTCCAAAATGAAACATCATTGAATAAGAAAGTTGATTTTTTTTAAAAATCATCCTTTGTTTCAGTCAGTTTCTGTCCTGATTTATGAATTGGGCGTTGGAAGACTGATGACAGTCTCGAGATTATTATCTGACTCATCATTTCCCAAACTGTGTTTTGAGGAGTATTCTGAGACATCGCAATAGATATTCCAGAAAAATTTAAAGTTCCATAGTCATATAAGTTTGGGAAATAGTGATTCAATAACTTCAACAGATTTTTTTTTTTTTTTAAGATTAAGACACTTTATTTATTTTTATTTTTTCACTTATCTTTAAGGAGGGTGCAGCTCACAGTGACCCATGTGGGGATCAAACAGGCAACCTTAGTGTTATTAGCACCACACTCTAACCAACTGAGCTAACCAGCCACCCCCTTCAACAGATGTTTTTTAATCACAAATTTTCTCAAAGCATAGATTCTCTTCCAGGTCTGGTTCTCTTCTAGATCTCCCCATCTGTGGAGTTGCAGGCATACCTCTCTGTTCTCACCATGCTTAATGAGTCACTTTTAAGCACATACATCTGCACTCTTACACAGAACTATTTTCCAGAATGGTCCAGAGTTTTCAGGGCTGCTTCTCTCATGGTGTCATCATTTTTTAGCAAAGGAAGGGGAGTACATGATCTTCTCCTTTTTAATCTTCTGTGCATTTTACCCATAGACTTCCTGATGGTTGAAAAACTCCCTTTCCTCCATATCCTTTCCTTTAGCCTAAAAAATGCTAATGTCTCTCATGTAAAGGAACCTTTCCTTGACCATATCATAGCCTCAAGCTGTGGTTCCATTTCTCTTCTTCTCCTTGACTTGAAACTTTGTGAACAGTTGCTGTCATCCAAGGTCATACCCCCTTCCCAAGGGCAGTCTGCATCCAGTGAGTAGCGAATGCATAGGAAGCAAGTGAGCCTCCTTTTCGCAATTCAGCATTACTCTGCAGGTCCATCCAAGCTCTATAGCTACACCTGGGAATGGCTGAGGACTTTGTTGTTGGTGCTTCAATACCCTAACTTCCTCCTCTGTTCAATTATGTCCCTTTCTGTCTTTCAAGGTGTTTATTCTGAGAGTATTACCCAATAAGTTTCCTATATGCTAATGTCTATCTCAGAATCTGCTTCCTGGGAAATCTGACCTGCAACATTTGGAGTGTTCCTGAAGTGTTCGAGAATGCATATGTTAACATGAAATTCTTGAGTTGGGCACTCATGATAAGAATGCCATCCCTAGTGATAGATGAAACACAGATGGCGCCTGGCACATTGCAGTTGTTGAGATTTTCACCATGGTGAACTAGAAAGATATACAAGTTCTATATTTCTATACAGTTGTGGGTCAGGTGTTTGGGTAAATTGGAGGAAATAAGCTATAAAGAGAATAGACTTGAATGGATGCGGGTGGGAGCAATTGATGTTTTAGAGAAAGATAATGAAAGTCTGAGTGTAAATATTTAGTAGTGTCCGCAGCGACGCTCACCTCCTGAAGTCTAGAAGAGAAAGAGCTGAGGATCGGGCCCAGGATTAAATTATAAGAGTAGCAGAGATTCCAAGCCCTGGCAAGGTTCCTTCACCAATGCTGAGCCCTGATTGGGAAGTAATGGGACCCTGAGATGTGGCAGGAGGACATCTGGGTTGATGCACTTGAAAATCTTGAGTCTCCAGATTTCCCTGAATCTTCTGAGTCTCCAGAAGTAGGCTCTATCACTTCCTGTTAAAGGCTAGTGCTTCCCCACTTGCAGACAATGCAGAGGACTTTGCCTTGAAAGATAAAACATGACACCCCTATTGGCCACCAGACCGAAAAAAAAAAAAAAAAAAAAGATTAAATCATAATATAACCTAGTTAGGGAAGTACCAGGCCTGGAAAAGGCAGAAAGAAACTATCTCCCAGAGGAGCAGCAGAAGAAAGCTAAGGTACCAACAGAAGCTGGGAGAGTGTTTGTGGAATTGGATTCTGAGAATCCTCGATCAAGTGGGAGTCGGGGGCAAGACTATAAAATTGGAGAAGGGAAAGTTTATAGGTATGATAGCACTTTCCCCTGATGAGGACCCCAGAAGACAGTGCTAACACATTTCCAGGGTGAGTCTTAAAAAGTTGGAGAGGGCTATAACCCACACTAAGTGATGTTGAAATATCATAGTTGCTACAGATGTTGGAAGGAAAGATCCAATGGCTCAGAGAAGTGTGCAAACTAGAATGAATAAACTACGTAAGGCTGGGAAATACACCAGAAGACTACAGTGTTTCCCTGAAAATAAGACCTAGCCAGACAATCAGCTCTAATGCGTCTTTTGGAGCAAAAATTAATATAAGACCTGGCCTTATTTTGCTATAATATAATTTAATATAATATAATCAGTAGAATAGAATAGAATAGAAAATATCGGGTCTTACATTAATTTTTGCTCCAAAAGACGCATTAGAGCCTATTATCCGGCTAGGCCTTATTTTCGGGGAAACACGGTATGTTGCATAAGTAAGCCCAGAAGACACTCCACTTGCCAAAGCAATAAGGAATACACTGACAAAAGGAAGACCAGCATCACCAAGCAGCTCAGTAACACCTTCCCTTTAGGCCAGAGCTGATGCTAGGAGAAATGGGCTTCTATTATAATAATACTACTAATAAAGATAATATCCCAAAAATGGAGGCCAGATTTCAACATTTAACTGTCAGAATCCAGGTAGTTGCCATTAGCATAAAGAGTGGCAAGACAGATGAGCCCAATTTGCAGAAAGTTATGGAGATGATGTGGTATCCCCAATAGGTGGGATGCATGGATCTGGAAACTAAAGTTTTATGTAGCAGTAGCCTCTTTACCATCATTCTCAATTACTCACTCAGGGAATTTTGCTTTATCCCCACCATTCTGGGCTCTATAGTTTTAAAGGTCTTAGCTTACAGAGGGGGAAATGCTTCTACCAAGGGTACAGCAAGAATCCCATTAAAATTCCAGCTACATCTTGCTCTCTCATCCCTCCAGGTTCCTGGCAGGGTAATTGATCCTGATTATCGGAAGAGGTAGAGCTGATGTTACACAAGAGGGGTGAGGAAGAGTATGTTTGGCATCAAGGTGATTCATGTGAGTGTTTCTTGGTACCGCTTTACCTAGTTTTGATGGTAAATCGATAAGTGCAGCAACCATTGTCTGAGATGGGCAGGGTGACCAAGATTTGAGATCTCTCAGGGATAAGAGTCTGGGTCACCCACCAGGTAAGCCACCTAAACCTGCAGAGGTGCTAGCTGAGGATGACAGGTCTGGATAGACGATGATCCTCAGCTAGCACCTCTGTAGGTGCTTTGTCTTTGAGACCAGACCAAGTGCAGCAGTCAGTGCAGTAGTTTATATGATTAACCTTCTTATTTTTAAGTTTCTTCAAAAAAAAAGAGGTCACTAGAATCCTGAAAGATCTGCTTCCAGGACATATACCAACAAGTGGATCTGGGCAACATGGGGATGGACGGTAGTGGATACCATGGTATACCAGTCAAATTCTGTCCTCTGTCACTGTCAGGATCAATCATTCCCTCAACCACAAAGAGTACTGGCAATTGCCAGGGTACAACTGTTGACCCCCAGCGATTTCCCTGGGCTGAAAATAATTGCTTTGCTCACTGTCACACACTTTGCTTTAGGGCAGCCCTGTCCGATAAGTCATTGCTATGTGGTAATAAAGACTCAGCCCCATTTTTCCAATTTGGGACAATGCTTCAGAGGCAACCAAGTGCCAGAGTTCCCAATGGGAAGGCTGAGGCCATTTTTGTGACTACATCACAACTCAACTTCGCCCTGTGCCCAATTCTATTCCTTTGTCCACAGGTCTTGATCCTGAGAGCACTCCTCAAGGGGCTTTCTGCATGCTATTCTTTTTCTCAGAGTCTATTGTCCAGAGAACAAGGCCTACAGCAGAAACCAATCCTCAGAACCAAAACAATAAACTTCAAGCTGGATATATGTATATCTTCTGTATCTCCAGCTTGGAGAAAAACTTAAGAAAATCAAAACTTCAGAAAATCAAAAATATATATGGAGGTAGGAAGAAAGAGTAGATAAGTCAAAAAATGTATGACTTTTCTCAAAGATCAGCAACATGTCTCACGGCTGACTTCTCTAGAGAAAGTATTGAAGCCAGAAAATAGTGAAAAGATATCTTCAATTGTTAAAATAAAATAACCTGTAATTCTTTATCCAGGAAAACTATCAGTGAAGAATAAGGATAAAATATGGAGTTTGTCAGAAAAACAAAAACTGAGAAAGTTTACTAACAGCTAACATTTATCAAGAAAAATTTTAAAGAATGTACTTGAGGCAGAATGGCTGGAATGTGCAAGGAGATATGGTAAGTAAAAATTTTGGTAAATTTATAGATAAAACTAAGAAATGTAATTTCTAAAATAATGATAATATCTAATGCCTGTTTGGTACAAAGAGCCTAGAACTAAAATATGGACAAAAATAGCATGTAAGTTTAGAGGAGAGGGTCATCAGAGTTGAGGCAGCCTAAGGTCGTGGTGTTCTTTTGGAAAAAAGGTTAAGATACTATTTAGACTTTGTTAAAAAGAATAAACATGAAGCATTTAATTTTTAACAACTAGATTTAATGAAGCATTTAATTTTAAACAAGTAGAGGGAGAAATGGGATGGGTAAGAGCAGTCAATCCAAAGGTAAGAAGGGTAGGTGTGAAACAGTGAAGATAGTATGAGCAGAAAAGACAAGAAGAAATAAATCCAAATCAATCACAGAACAAAATAAATGTAAATGGATTAAACTCTCCTGTTAAAACACAAAGACTCTTGGGCTATGCAAAAACAAAATTTAACTAAGTGATTTCTGTAAGAGATTCAACTCTAACATATGAACACGGAAAATTTTAAAGTCAAAGGCTAGGAAAAAATGTACCAAGAAAATAGTAACCAAAAGGAAGCAGGTATAGTTAAATCAATGCAAAACAAAATAGATTTTGAGGGGAAAAAAGCTTTAAAAAAAAGAGAATCACTGCATCATGCCAAGAGGTTCAGTTTATCAGGAAGATAACTATTGAAAATTTAAATTCACCTAATAGCATAGCTTCAAAATATATACACATTTTGTTAGATCTACAAAGACTTATTAAGCTCTTTATTACTTTAATACAGCTTTCTTGGTTATTGACACATCAAGTAGAAAACATTGGCAAGGGTAATTGAAATTTGAACAGCACAGTTTAAATGCTTGTGAGAAATTGCCTTGGTTTACCATCACCCTCCTTCTGCCCCACAGTTCTCTGCTTCAGCCCACATATACGCCCATTGCTCTTAGTCCTGACTTTTTCATTTGCACATCTCAGAGAAACTCTTGATTTGTGTTCTGTGCCTCAGTTTGAATGTTTGCCTCTGGTTTGCAGCTCTCCTTCTACCCTCAGTTTTGCTTCCCAGTTTCTTCAGCATGATCTCTCTCTTCCAGTTTCTTATTTGAGAGAAGCCCCCAGTAGGCAGGGCCAGACTTTAACCCCTTATCTTTCTCACATTACAAAGTAAATGGGGGATAGGTTCAGACACCACATGAATATCAGTGGTTGGCACATGTTAGGTAAGTGCTCATAAATGTATGTATAATAAAAACTATAAATATTAACTTATTTGAAGGGTTTTCTCCCAGCATTCTTTACCTCTAGACCAGGGGTGTCCAAACTTTTTTCAACATTTTTCACCAAGGGCCATATGCGGTAAAATACACAAACAGCCGGGCCACTCACTCGAGGTGAAGTACGTATTGCCTCACCTGGTTTATTTAAGTAAACTAAATATATTTTTGGAATTTGCTGTGGGCCAATTAAAAATGGATTGCGGGCCGCAGTTTGGACACCCCTGCAATAGACCAAAGTGCTTAATCATATCATAACTTAATCCCTAAATGCAGAGAGCTTTATCAACCTTCACTGTCCCCGCTCTGTAGCCCTATCCTTTCCAGATCCCTTTATTTCTTCTCTATTTAGTCCATATTTCCTACCACTTAGTGCCAATTGCAGGATGAGAGTCTGGGAATAGTTTCTCCAGTTGGGCTTGTGACGGGAACAGCAGTGGCAGACGGAAACCGCCCATAATATCTACCACATATGTAGGGCTCTCCCAGCTGACAGCCTTCTGAGAAAATGAGAATCCATCTGACAATAAATAACAAGGGCTACAAAGCTGTTCCTACTCTTTGGCTCAGTAATTCTTCTTCTGGGAATTTACTCCAAGGAAATAACTTGAGGGGGGAAACGTCATCTGTCTGAAGATGTCCATAGCAGTCCAATTCATAAGAAAGGAAAACTGGAAACAATCCAGATTCTCAACACTGGGGAAATGGCAGAGAAAATCACGCTATTTTCACCATGGAACATTCTATAGCTATTACAAATGACAAATGTACACACTAGGCCGATTCTTAGAAATGTACTTGTGAAGTAACATTCAGTGAAAAGCAGCAAACCAGGAAACATTTGTTGAGTGTCTATTGCATGTAAGACCCTCCAAATCTTGGAAAGTGATAGTAGGATCTTCTAGTTCTAAGGACGAAGAAACTGAGGCTCAAGGGGGTTAGTGCCCGGCCTCAAGAAGAACTGGAATTCAAGCCTTGATAACCCTGATCTCAAAGTCCACATCCTCCTATCGATGCAGCTCCCAGCTGTGTCTAATTTTCTAGAAAAGATGTAGAGATTAGAGTTTATTTTTAATTGTCTTGTTAATGAAAAATTGTTTAAATTTAAGTTAGAAAAAAAAAGAGAGACGAATAAAATAAGATCTGTCCCACAAAGACCAGGCCTGACCATCGCTTGACTGGCAGCCCCCTATTAGGATCCTTGTGGTGTAGAAACCCGCATTAATTATCTTCCCATGATGGAGCCAAATTATTCAAGGGGCTTGTTCAAGCTACACATGCCCTCTTCCCTCTGCCCCCACCCTGCACTGAAATTCTATGTCTGTCCCCTAGTGAGCTACAGCTTCTGGTGGAAGCATGAATATTTCTTTTTGGTTTGTTTGGAGCCGGAAACAAAGACAGAACATCCCTGGTTAGAGCACTATCTTCAAAAGGTTTCTATAAAATCCTAGGAGCTTGTATCTCAGATGGGAAAACAAGCATTTTCTTAATGTTAAACATATCACCCATGCAGGTGACATTTGTAAAATGGAGGATGCATGGTGTTTGTGTAGATCTTGGAATAAGGGTGATTTGGGTTCGAGTCTTGGCCCAACTGTCATTTTGGGTAAAACCTATTTTAAACACACACACACACACACACACACACACACACACACACACACACTCCCCTGGCTTATGCTTAGGAACTCTTTGAATGGCATGTTTGTCTTGCCCTTTACTCTAACAAAGTTGAATTTTGTAACCAAGAAAATGTCCTGGTTCTTGGGCTACAGATGTCTGAGCAAAAGATGAGGATTAGAGATACTTTATTCCTAAAAATCTTCTGTTCCTTGGCTGCTCTAGACTGAATATTTGTGTCCCTTCAAAATTCTTATGCTGAAACCTGATCCCCAATGTGATGGTAGTTAGAGGTGGGGCCTTTGGGAGGTGACTAGGTCAGGAGGGCTCTGAATGGGATTAGTGACCTTAGAAAAGAGATTCCAGAGAGCTCCTTTCCCCCCTTCATCCGTATGAGGACACAGTAAGAAGATGCCCATCTATGAGCCGGAAGTGAGCTCTCATCAGGCACTGAATCTGCCAGTACCTGTATCTTGGACTTCCCAGCCTCCAGAATTCTGAGAAATAAAACTTTGTAGTTATAAGCCACGCAGTCTCTGGTACTCAGTAACAGCATCCCAAATGGACTAAGATGTTGCCTGATGCTTGTGTTTTTACTCCTTATCTTCCCTTAGTGCACCCTCCAACCAAAGCTGCAGTGGCAGCAGTCCTTCTGACTTTTCCTGAGGCTACCCTGCATGTGCAGTCAAATGGGCTGACGTTACCACCTCCTCCTTAATTGCTCCTGACTGGTGAAGCAATTGGACCACATGCTTGAAGCAACTGGACCAACGCATACAGGGCAAGGGGGCCTTTTGAAGTAGAAACCTCCTGGTCCTAAAGAAACTATAAAACCAATCCAAGTAATAGGCCCAGAGGACACCTTGCCCTCAGAGCATAGGCTTCTGAATTGTTTTTCTTGGATGCCCTGCAGAGCCAGAGACTATTCCCTTACTCACTTTACAGAAGTAGCAAGACGAGATTGGTGGGAGAAGACAGAGACATGGGTTTGTGAGACTCTTGCAATCGGCTGATTTACCTGCTCTGCTTGCTTCCTGCTGCCATGACCACATCCTTTTAGTTAAAAGTAACATTTTTCTTTTTATTAAGTGGCAGGTGGTTGGGATTTTTACTTTGCTATTACAAACACACAGGAAGGAAATAACTGTCAGGGTGAGGAGCAGGCAGAATATCTCAAATATTAAAACCAGGAACTTGGTCACAGGATAGGAATTAGAAGAGGAGGCCTATGATCTACAGACCTCTAAGAGCCATCAGCAGATACAATGACTTACTCGCAGTGTGACTTTGGGCCAGGTACTGTTGACACCGAGAAGGAATATGTCTGCCAAAAAGGACTCCGTGTGGGTAACTGGGCCCAAATTCATAATCAGAGTCTAGCAGCCATTGTTTACGGAGGTGTCTCACACATACTACATATCAGGGAAAAGCCACAGACTGAGCTGCCAAGAAACCTGCACTGTGTTTGAACCTTGTAAAGTAGTTCCTGGAATCGTATTTTAACCCATGGGCTGAGACCTGCACCATCCAATTGGAGTTGTGCACTTATACCCTCATTTGTGTCTTTAGGGACCAATCAGAGTGACTCCATAAGGACCAATCCGAATTAACAATTCTGACCAATCAGGACAGTGCTATTTGGACCAATCAAACTGTGCAAATTTGGATTAATCCTTAGCATACAAGTTGACCAATCAGGGACCAGATGGTCATTTTTCTCTATATAAGGGCCTCCCATTTGTCTTGGTGAAGCACACATTCAATTTCTACCAGAGGCTGCATTTCCTACGTTGCAAACTGTTCGCCTGAGTAAAGTTTCTGCTTTTACCACATCCTGGACTGGGGACTCCTGTTGGCATTGGATTGGTGACAGCAACCTTTTGTTGACATCATTTAACATCTCTGATAGAGAGAAGTTTGATTTCACCCTACTGGAGAAACCATTCCCAGACTCATCCCGCAATTGGCACTAAGTGGTAGGAAATATGGACTAAATAGAGAAGAAAGATAAAGACCTGAAATATGTAGGGATGCAGGGCTGGGAGAGGGTTGATAATCCCCCTCTGATCTCGAGCCTCCTTAGCTGTAGAATGGGGCTAATTCTTCCCAGTTGCAGAATGTTTATAAAGAATAGAATGTGTTTAACATGTCTGGATATCCATAGTCAGTAAATGAATGAGATTTAATTTCATTGTTCTTGCGCATTTGTCTACTAGATTCTCTTTCTGTCTTTTTTGCTTCCAAAAGTGAACTGGCTGTGAATTAATGGGAAAACGGGCAGGACAAGTGTCACCAACTGTGATGGTTAATTTCATGTGTCAACTTGACTAAACCACATGGTGCCCAGACATTTAGTCAATTATTATTCTTGGTTTTTCTATGAAGGTGTTTCTAGATGAAGATTAACATTGAATAATTAGTAGACTGAGTAAAGCAGATTTTCCTCCCACATGTGGGGGGTTGGGGGGCTTCATCCAATAGAACCAAAAGGCTGAGTAAGAGGAAACTTCTGCTTGGCTACCTTGAACTGGGGCCTCAGTATTTTCTTGACCTTGGACTTGAACTAAAACATTTGCTCTTCTTGGGTCTCAAGCCTGTGGACTTTCAGACTGGACTTTACACCATTGTTTCTTCTGATTCTTAGGCTTTTGGACTCAGACTAGAACGACACCATTGGTGATCTTGGGTCTCCAACTTCTTGATTGCAGGTCTTAGGACTTCTCAGCCTCCATAATCACGTGAGCCAATTCCAATGAACAAACAAACAAACAAGCAGACAGACAAGAGCACAGGCCTAGGAGAGGACCTGCAGAGCTAGGGGCAGCCTTCCACACTGAGAAAGAGGAGTCAGCTTGCAGGAGTTAAGAGCAGGCGTGATAAGTAAAGAAGGGCAACTTTGTTCCCTTTCCTTGGTTGCCCGCTTTCACTGTCAGACAGTCTGACCTAGTTTGGCTCCTGTCAGTATTCTAGGAGCAGCCCCTGTTTGGCTGAGCCTAGAGCGACCTTAATGTGGAAAACAGGCAGAATAAAGTGTTCCACCCTCTGTGAGCCCTGAGCACTTTGTACCTATTAGAACTATGAACATGTACTATCCCAGTGTATTTTAATAACATGCCTGGCCCACTCACTGGTTTGTGAGCTCTGTGAGGTGAGAGACTGAGTCAGATTCATCCCTATTCCCTGAGGGCCTAGCTCAGGACCTGACACCACGCCTACTTAGAGTGGACACTTTTATACTTTGAAATTATAGATTAGTATTTGAGTGATAGAAACACCTCCTTCTTTCCCGTCTTTCCTGCCCATTTGCCTCATCTAGTTCTCAGATGTAAAAGGAATTTGAACTAAACAGGCTTTTTTTTTTTTTTTATCAGGTTGGGCTAGGCTGTGTTACAATAATAGCCCACTCCAAAATCTCAGTGACTTAATGCGAGTTTATTTCTGAGTCATGCAAAGTCCCCTGTGGTTATGGGCATCTCTCCAGGGCAGATGTTCTCCATACAGTGGCTCAGCAACCCCAGACTCCTTTGATTTGGTATCTCCATCATCTCAGCACAAGCAGGGCAAGAGCTTGTGGAGAAAACACACCCTCTCGGCCATGCTTCAGCCCAGAAATGCCATTCATCACTGCCCCTCAGAGCCCGTTGGCCAGACCTACTCACGTGGCCACACCTCACTACAAGATGGTTGGGATGAATAGTTTTCCGTGTTCTCTGGAAAGAAGGGAGAACTGGATATTGGGGTGTACTAATCATGCCTCCCACGAGGGTCCAAGCTGAAATGTAGGACAGCCCAAATTAAAAGTGGGAAAACTGCCAAAATGTGTTCTTGTTATGATACAGACATTTATGTGCTCATTAAAAATATTTATTGAACACTTACTAAGTGGCGAGCAGTATTCTAGGTACTAGGACATAGTAGTGAATAAAACAAAGTCTCTGATATACGAGCTTACATACCATTGGGGAGAGACATATAATAAACAGGTATATAAACTCCCAGAGGATTATTTGTGCTATGAAGGAAAATGAACGAGGGTAAAGGATGTACAGGGATAGAGGAAGTTGCTATTTTGGTGGTAGAAGAAGTCCTTGCTGATAAGATTTGGTGAAGTGAGGGAGATATATCAATATGTAGGGGGAGGGGAGGCAATATTGCAAGCAGAAGGAAGACTCAGTGTAATGGTCAATTCGTTTAGTTCATTCAGCAAACATTTATTGTACTCTTATCACTATGCCAGGCCATCTCTGTAAAGCGAGTGATACAAATATGGATGAAACCCAGGCAGTGGCCTCCCACAGTTCACATTCCAGAGGAGAGACAGATGTGCAAACAAATGTGTACAATGAGAAGAAAGGGGTCAGAGGGGAGAAAAGAGAACTGCGGTTTTGATTTGGGTGGAGAAGAGTCAAGGAAGATATTATACCAGAGGTGACTTGATGGCCTAAAGTGGAAATTAGAAAAATCAGCTATTAAAATAAAGGTGTTACATGCATTACCCACTCCTATGTAACAAAAGAACCCCAGATTATGGCTTAAAACCACAATTTATTGTTTCTCATGATTCTGTGACTTGACTGGGCTCTGTTGGCGAGTCCTTCTGATGCCTGTGGTACTGACCAGGTCACTCGCGTGGATGCACTCAGCTGGGAAGCCTGGCTTGTGCTGTGTAGCCGTGATGGCTTCATTCTATGTCGGGTGCTTCACTGAGGTGGCTGGAACATCTGGGGCTGACTGAGCTCCCCCTCCCCTGGGATCCCTCATCCAGTCTAACCTTAACTTTGTTATGTGCTGGCTGGATCCCAAGAGGGTAAACTGAGGCTGCAAGGCCTCTTAAGGACTAGAAGCCACAGTGTCATTTCCACTGCAATCTATTGGTCAAAACCAGTCAACAAGTCAGTGCAGATTCAAGGGGAAGGGAAAGAGACTCAACCTGCTTGCCTCTCCAGGGCTGGGAGGAATTGGTAGGGGCCATGGTTTCAGATACACAAGCACTGACAATGTAGTAAAGCAAATATGTCTGTGTTCCTACACTGCCCTCTCTCCACAACATGAGGGTGGGGACTGAGCCAGGAGAACAGTTTCCAGGCTCTCAACCTCACATGGAAAGGTGCTGGCTCGGGTAGTAGATGGCCATCAGCTGTAACTAGTCGGCCATCAGCTGTGGCCGGTTAGCCATTGGCCACTAATATAACTGCTGTGGCTACGCTACGGGGTTGGTTAGTTGGCAGAGAAGTGGACCCCAGATTGCGGCTCCTGCTTCCTGTGTCTCCAACCCAGTCGCCAGAGAGAATATAGTGGTATGAACCCCCTATCCAAGGCTCCGTGGGTGTTCCTTTTTGGCCTCATCATATTCTGTGTTCTTGTGTGGGGAGTGGGACCAGAGACCCTGCATGACAATGCGTCTCTGGCAAAAATCACCCGTTGCTCCCAGCACGCTTACCTGCCGAGCCTAGGATCTTCTCAAGTCAGCACCGAGGCAGATTGGTCATAGTCAGGGTAAGAGATGAGACCCATTTGCCATCCCAGCCATAAAGCAATATAGCAACTGCCAAAATTGTATCTATGATATGGTTATACTAACTCTGTAGCTATTTTGTCTGCAAATGAACGAGGAACGGGGACAAGTGGTAGGACTGCGGGTGGTGCTTTTTGTCATATTTTTGTGATACACAGACAGTTTTAAATGCCCAAGGGATGTAAAAATTAAAAAAGACTTATACTACAGACAAAATTTTAAAAAGAAGAAGAAAAGGATCTTGGGCTAAGAACACGCATGGCTGGCTTGGAGAGAGCGGAATTCAGAGGGGCTCAGGAAAGGAGGCAGGTGACAGACATTTCAAGGGGTTCTGGAGAGAAAAATTTTGGTCTGAACTCGAAAGACCAACTTGGTTTCCAGCCAGAATGAACTTGGCACTCCCCAGCATGGGGGCTTGTGGAAATCGTCTAGCTGGGTTTAGAGGTATAACAGGTTGGAATGCAAAGGCAGCTTTATGTGTTCAACTCTGCTCGTTGAATTCTACAATAAAGCTTGGTACCTGAATTTGACCTGCTTCCATGGGGTTTGGATCAATTCCCAAATGCACCATAATGTGTTAAAATCAATCTTGTGCTCTAAACTGCTGAGAATGTTATATTTCAGACACCTCGTCACAAAAGGTTGCAGAACAACAGGTCTGCTTTCATAAGGATAGGGCAAGAGAGGAGAAATCTATGTTATTGCCTTTGGTGGTGATGGTAGCTGAATTAACTAGGCACCAAAGTGAGGGGCCAAGGGGTTTCCTAAGAGATTATGTATTTATGGTGTCTCCTGACCCTTTAAATTATAAATATTTTAGCCCTATCCGTTTAGTAAAGCCAAATCCTGATGTGGGGGCTCTGTGTGTAGTTTAAGGCAAGAGCATCTTTCCCTTTCCCCCAGGCAGTGGTGATGTGGTGGGAAGCATGTTGACTCTGGAGTCAGGAGGGTTATTACCGAAGGGGTATCTGTAGTGCACAGTGGGTTTTGGCATCGTCTATGCTGGGACTTGAAAACAGACCCTGCCATTTCCCAGCCGACTGGCTGGCGTAGCTCAGTTGATGAGTTTGTATGGTGGTAACAATGATGCCTGCTTGTCAGAGTTGTTGTGAAGATATAAATATCTTCAAAGTGGTAAAGGAGTAATATCTGCAGAGTGCTTGTCCTCTACAGGCTCTCATCATTTTATTAGTGTGTATCAGCCTGCAGGCCTTCGAATGAATGAATTTCATGTTTAGCCAAAGAATCTGAATTCTGCTGCCACTTAGTTAGATGGAGCTAGTCCAGTTGCTGAGTGGTCCCAGATGTAGTGGTCCAGGACCCCCTCCCTAACAAGCATAAGGAGATCCTTTTGTGTTGAGGTTTCAAATGGACTATCTATGAGGGCAGATTACGATAGGTTCTGGAATTCAAGGAAAGACTTTTCCCCAGATAAAATAGAAAATTGCCTTTCCTGACATCTCAGCCACTGTCTGAGTTTCCTTCAACATCCGGTGTCATATTTTGGCTACCGTATCCTGTTAAAACATTTACCATAAGCTCTCCCCCAGGGTATTTCAAGGCCCTCGCCATAAAACTTCCTAGTCAGAAATATCCTTTGGGAATACAAGCGATGGTCATGGATTAGGACAGGATTGAAACACTTCAATTCATCACATAGAAAACAAGTGTATTTTATTGAGGGATTTCTTCTTTTGTTTTATTATAAGTATGATGTCATTTAAGTCCAAAATATTTCCGTGTTGCCATCTGCTGCCTTGTCAGGTCTGTCTGGCTGAGGGAGGCTCAAGGCTGAGTTCAGATTCTCTCCTAGACATTTTAGAAATGCTCCCTTTGTTTCTGGTTTCAAGACATTCGCACTGATTCTCCATCTTGTGTCCATTCACTGTGTTCTGGTGGCAAGGAGGACCTGGGAAGCGATCTGGTCATCAAACACATATTGAGTGTGTACTGTGAGCCAAGCACTCTGCTCGACAGAGGACGCAGAGAGCAGGGACATGGGTCTCAGCCTTCAAGGTGCTCACAGTCTAGTGAAGGCGGCGTCTCTGACCAAGGCCTTTCTTATCCTCAGAAAGGCTGATTAACCTACATGTACTCTATGGATTTATCGACTACCTGCAACGTAGGATGAGTTATGTCCCACAACAACTCAGAGCCTGGCACTTTGGCCTCATCTACCATATTGAGTTAAGGCCATGCAGATGCTATAACAAATAATGCCCCTCCCTCCCCCAACGTGTAATGGACCAAATAGCGTAGAAATCCATCTCTTGTTCACATCAAACCCAAGTGTTTGTTTCCATTTACCAAGCTCTTGTCCTAGAAGGGATGCAGGGACCCAGTGTCCTCAGGATACCCTGCTTGCCACTAGTCGATGGGAAAAGTGAGAGTAGAGAAGGCATGCCCACCCACTTCTTAAACACTCTGACCCAAAAGCAACATACATTACTTCTGTTCACATTCCATTGGTGGGAATGAGTCATGTGACCATGTCAAGATGCAAGGGGAAAGAGAGATCCTGGCTCAGCAGTCACTTTCCAGCAATATCTCTACACTATGGAAGGTGAACATGACACTTTGTGGGACAATTAGCTGTCTCAGTCACTTCTACCTTCCATTGGTAGGTTAAATAAAATTTTAATTACTGTCCCATTGGCTTGTCTCTCTCACTTCCTTCTATATGTTTGCTTTGTTCCTCCCTGCCTTTTACTCCAGGATTTTGTAATTCCCTTTCTAATGTGATGGGATTGAAAGAACTCTGAACTGGAACTCAGAAGATCTGGGTTCTAGAATTACGAATACTATCTCACATCCTGATCTTGATAAATTTTTATCAGCCTTTTTTTTTTTTTTTATGTGCCACTAACTTAACAGGGCTGAGTGGCAGAGTGGAAAGAGCATGGGCTTTGCAGTTTAACAGTTCTGGCTTCAAATCTGGGCTTGGCAGGGAAGCTTTAGGCACCTTATTCAACCCTCCCCAGCCTCAATTACCTCATCTGCAAAATGGGAAGGATAATCTTGCTACACGCCTTTCCTGTCTCCTTCCCTCACAGGGTTGTTGAGAGGCAGATTAGTATAAAGGTTGGGAGGTTAGACTCTGGAGGCAGACTCCCTGGGTTCGTGTGACTATTTGCAAGTTTATCCAACCTTTCTGTGATTCAGTTTTCCCATGTGTAAAATGAGGACAATAATACTTCCTACCATATATGCTTATTGTGAGGATTAACTGAGTTAATTTATATAAAATGTGTAAAGCAGTGCGTGGCACAAAATAAGCCATCAACTGCAATAAATAATAATTATTATTATCACTATTCTCAAGATAATTAAATTAATTTGGATTTGTTTGATAACTCTAAAGCCACAAATATTAGGTTTCGTTACTAAAGCAATAGGCTTTCCCTTGTCCCCAGCTAGGTCTATTTTCTGGCCTCTGGAATCATGGGTAATTTCTCAGCATAGAAGGGAGCACTTGCTTGACGTTCCTACTTCTGGTTCCTGTGGCCAAGGGCTGTTGGGCTTCTTCAAGGCACAGCCTGTATCCCGGTGCTTTTGCCTGTTGTATTTGGAATACACATTCCCTTCAGGGCAACCCCTAATTGTATTAACCAAAGCATTTCCCACCGTGTATTTACACTGTCTCTGGAGTGGAGGGAACTGGCTCCCGTCCAGCACCCCAGACTACAGATGAGGTGCTGCGGTGCCAGGACCTCTCTTAGTGTGAGCCATCTTCTTACACTCCACCCTAGGAAACAGGGTGGGACATGGAGCGAGTGGAGAGAAAGACCATACACCCGGAGGCTGACGGTGTCGGACTTGTGGTCCGACCAACCTGTGTTTGAATCTTAGTAGTTTTCCATTTCCACAGCTGTGTAACCTTGGTTCATTGACTTCGCTTATTTGAGCCTCAGTATGTTCATTTTAAACTGGAGACAATAATATCTACTCCATAGAGTTGTGGTGAGCCCTGGAGGTGATGGTACAACGTCTGGCACACAGCAAGCATTCAAAAGATGTAAACTAAAGCCAGCAGGCTAGGGGTCAGCAAAACTGGGTCCTGATAAAGCATCTGCTACAAATGTTCTGCAAGGCATTTAATTTCTCTGGGTCTTAATTTTCTTCATCTGTAAAGTGGGTGTGGTGACTTTATACCTTGTCAACTTAGCTAAGCTGGAATCACATTTCCCAGAATTCACTCCCCTGCGTGGGTCCCATTTAGAGTTGGCTACAAGACAAATCTGTGCTAGATTTGGAATGTGGAAATAAAGCAGGAACCTTTTTATACCAGAGGGCCCACAGCAACCTCAGATCTGCCTGTAGCTTTTTCAAGTCCTAAGCCAGAGTATGTGCAGCTACATGTGTGAGGCCCAGCTTTTCCTGTAGGTCATCCATGACACTGAGGTTGGAGTGGGTCGGAGATGGACCCAGGTGCCAGGTTATCTTCATGGGGTCCATATTTTCTATGCGGGCTCCAGTTGGTCTTTTTTTTTTTTTATCACTTCACATCTAGCTTTCCTTTCTGACTTCTAGTGCAGCTGGCCTGTGTCAACTTTAGACACAACACCCAACACAGACACTTCTCCAACAGCTCACATATTGCAGAAGGTCTAATGTCTATAATAAACTCCTGATTCTGTATCAACCATAGTGATTCCACTTCTCAAATCCTAACTGACACAATAGGGATAGGAGCTGTGACCTCACAAGGCTTCTTGAAGGAGCAAATGAAATAACAGATGAGGCATTGCTTTGAGAAGTACAATGTAAATCTTTTTTTTTTTTTTTTTTTTAAATCATTATGGAAAAATTTCTTTAAAAAGCTGGCAAGTACAATTCTTTCAAAATTTTTTTAAAGCAGAGCTCCTGGTCTCCCCAAAACCTGCTCCCCTGCCTTCTTTCCAGTGATTCAGGCCCTAAGCTTGATCATCCTTAATGTCATTCTCTCCTACACATCCTTTCTTATATCCACAGCCCAGTCACTTCTCGTCACCTCCGCCACTAACTCGCTGGTCGAAGCCACCATGCCTCTTGTCAGCTTATGGTCTCCTCGCTGGCCTCCCTGCTTCCACTCTTGCCCTGAAATGATCCAGGTAGAATCTGAGTTAGATTATATTATTCTAGCCAGCCCTCCCACGGCTTTCCCTCTCAGGACCTCAGAAGTCTGTCTCTTACTGCTCATTTCTTACCACCTTTTCCCTCACTTGCTCACTCTGCTCTAGCCATACTGGCTTCCTTGCCACTCTTCAAACATACCGAGTGTGTGCCCGTTTTAAAACAGGACAAAGTTTTTCATAGAGAAGGAATCAAATACAGGACGATGGCTCTCTGGTGTTACTGTTACCTCAGCACAGCTGGGGACGTTTCTTGCCACCCGTGCACAGGTACTTGCTAGTCAGTCTGTGACCACAGACCGAAGCTGGCGGTCACTCTGGAAAGTGCTTTTCACCACGGAATTAAACAAAAACTGAGGTTACTGTCAGTACTGTGGTTTAAAATGACAGCTTCGATTTTCGTTATTACAATCCATAATAGCTCATGTCTCAGTGGCTATCTGGGGCGTTCAGAGTGCTTTTATGTCCACTATTTTATTTAGGCCTCACAGCAACAGCACTAACCGTTGGTTATTATTCCCACCCCTTTTTTACAGAAAGGAAAACAGGCTCAGAGGAATCAACTGCCTCGCCCAGAATCAAAGAGCTTGCAGTTGACAGAGCTAAGTCTCAAAGGCAGTTCTGCTGATGCCAGGCCCAGTTCTCTTCTCTCTGTATTACAATTAGGAGCTACTGGTAAGGCCAACCTGCTGTATAAGTAGGATCAGGTGGGAGTGAAAAACAGTTTTTTCCATTGCTACCATCTATAATTCAAAATGTATATCCAAACTTTCCAAAAGTTTACAATTACTTTTTAATGCCAGTATCTCTGGCATTTGTGTAGAGAGTATTTCCACAGAGAAAAAGGAGGTTTTTTTTTGGTTGTTTTGTAGAAATTAGGAAGAGAGGGAACGGAGTGCTGTTGGGAAACATATTGTTTAGGTAAATTGAATAAGTATATTATGATCCTCATTTTATGAAAGGGCAATATGACTCAACGTGCTCAAAGTAGCAAGTGGGCAAGGAGAAAACCATAGCGTATCATGTCTCCCTTGTAAATGAGGGGTGTTGGGTTAAATATCGCTAAATTCTCTTCAAACACACCAGGGGCCCCACTTGCTGAACGTTTGCAGTCAAGTTGTGACAAGAGGGCTACAAAGAAGTGGGTTCTTCCTGAAAAATTAGAAAAGGTGCAAATTTCTCAGCACTGCAAGTATGCCCCATGAAAGCAAACAAGTGTTTTAAAAAACATGATTTTCTGTCACTGAAGCAAGAACCTTGATTACATTACTGGAACACTTGTCATGGCTCTGGAAGTGCCGTGTTCTTGGTACAGTGGAAAAGGCTCTGGCATTTGGAGCCAAGAAGCCCTCAGAGCACCTCATCATTCTGGTATTAATACTTATCATTTATTACTAATACATGTCGCCATTTATGGGACACTGGTACCAGGTATTGTGCTTTACCTGCATTACCTCACTCCACTCTCCAACCCCATTAGGGTGGTCTTAACACAAAGCTGCTATGTGGAAGAACTGAGATTAGAACAGAGGTTTATCTCACTCTAAAATCCATGTTATTTGCAATATGGCACATTAAGGTGGAAAGGAAAGGTCACAAAGCCAGAGGCGATGGTCTTCATTGAATTTAAAAGACTGTTGACAAAGTCTATCTGACTCTGGAAGGTTACTTACTACTATGAGATAGAGCCTCTCTCATGGTGTTGTTTCGGGATTAAAGAAACCGGTATAAAGGCCCCAGCACAATGCCAGGCACATAGTAGGTCTGAGTAAATGGCATGAGATGTGGTGTAGAACAATGGCTAGGAGCCTTGCTCTGGAGTGAGACTCCCTAAATCCTACCTCCTCCTCTTAGTAACTATGTGACCTTGGGCAAGTCACATAACCTCTCCAAGCCTAAATTTCCTCATGTATAAAATGGGGATAATAACTAACTTATATTATTCCAAGTATTAAATGAGGTGATCCACATAAAGGACCTAGTACAACACAAATGACCTGGCTTATTGTCATCATCAAGAAATTTTGACTGAAGTTATTATTAATATGATTATTTTTTCAGTCCTCCCAGGTGCTGCTTTTGCTCCAAGAATGGGAACCATGATAGGAATTGTGGTAAGAAACGAATGGGGAAGGAGGTAAATCCCCTCATTTCCTCGGGTCCCATCACGTTCAGTAAGCCCTTATGCATTATGAGGAGGCCTCCAAGAAGTCTGCTGGACCCAGCATGTCCCCATATTCTAAAGTCTGCTGGACCCACCATGTCCCCATATTCTATCAGCTCAAGTATCCTCATGTGGTTTTGGTGAGGTGAGCTGAGGAATGCATGCAAAGAGCCCCATAAGGCCCTGAAGTGAGGAAGGGGCGATGATGAGGAGGGAGGCAGGAAGAGAGTGTTGGGTTCTTGTGAAGTGGGGTGGAGACTGAGGCACCCAACACCGATTGTTGGACCCCAAGAAGATTGGTGGCTTCTGCATTTACATTCCCTTGTGGGAGGCACCGGGAGCCAAGGTCTTGAAGGGAGTGCAGCTCCAGGTTGTCTGTGATGGAGGGCTAGAGAGGCAAGCTGGGGGCTGCCATCTTATTTCATCCAGGGACCTGAGGGGCAGAACAGACTCTGAGAGGTTTTGTGCTCTTTCTTTGGGACAGAGCGTCCAAGGTGTCTGGGTTGCCCAAGCCCCAGGTTAGCAGAGGTGAGAAGGTGTGGGAGGTGTGGAGTGGAAAGGTCTGCTCCTGTTAGGGAGGACATTTCTCCTTCCCTGTGAAGGATGCATGGGTGACAAGGGCGGAGGGGCCTGCCCAGAGCTAAATGCTCTCTCAAAGAAGCTAAGGCAGCTCTCCCCCTTCCACCTCCCAACCTTACCCCCCACCCCCACCCCGGCACAAGTAAGTAAGAAACAACCAGACTTCAGACCCCGAGTTACTTCCTACTCTGAGGGTATCCCCAGGATGCTCTTGGGATATCACCTCAGGTTTCAAGGCTGGAGTTTAATTATGAAGGTTTTATGTTGCCTTTTTCTTTTCTAAAGCTAGAAATATAAGCTGTTTAATATTGGTCAGTGAAAATGAGGGAAAAGATAGTGTTTACCACAACCACTACAACAACAGAAAAGAATATAGCGTCCAATGCATAATATTAATAGTTGCTCAATAAATATTTGTTGAATGGATGAATGAAGCTCATACAGAGGGAAAAAAGACTTGCAGAAAAAAAACAAAAAAACCCAAACCTCTAAAATGTTGTTATTGGTTGGTAATAGGATTAGTGGTGATTTTTATATTTTCTCTATCCTCTGGAGTTTTGTATTGCGGTAATAAGATTATTATAATAACAGGTAATTATGACCAAAGGAAATTAGAGCCAAAATTAAGGGGTCATTTTCATATGAAGCAGAAGTCTGCTTGTAGATTCTGTAGTTCAGCGGTAGAACCAAGGCTTGTTGAGGAGGGATACATTTCTATATCTAATTCAGCTCTGCTCTTTCTCTTCAAAAAGAACTAAACTTCTCCCTACTCCAGGTGAATGTGTGCCAATCCCCTTCTCCCCCAAATTAATTAGGGCCCAATCTAAAATCCTGCAAGATTCTAAAGTGAGAAGATTTTGTAGTAGTTGATTAAAACGTAAGGCTTTAGAATAGACAAATCATTTGAGTGCTTTACAATGTACTGTTAATTCTGAAAAGAAATGTCCTTGTGGTATATGTTTTTCTCAAAAAGCGTATCTCTTGATTTTAACATTGGGTTGAGAACTAGATAAAGTTTACAGTAAACAGTTAAATTTTTACTGTGAACTGACATGGTCCTAAAGATTGACTGTTGTCCAACCAGAGATAGATTAGATTTGGGGAAAATCCTCTCCCAGGCCTCCCTGTTCTTTTATGAGGAGTTGGTCCTAAAATATTTACCCATTATCTTCTAACCCCATAGCCCTCCAGGCTAAAATAAAGCCTGCCAAGGGAGCTGTGGCCATTTTAGGATTAGGCCAGACGAGCCTGGCTCCTTTGCTATCTGGTGTCAAGACTCATAGACAAGATGGCTTCACCCTCTTCGTGTCCTAAGACCTGGTCCTCTATGGGAGGTACGGTTCCTATGGTGACAGGCTGACAGAGGCACACCAGGAATAAGAGCGGCATTTAAAAAAGAACTTCACCTTTCCTTAAAGAACTCAGAAACCCTCTTAGTCACAGGGTCATGTTGAATATTTGAATTTGGGGACAAAGAACAGATCTGAGCATTCCTAATACAGGAGGTTTCTGGAATGCATCTTCCACACCACAGAATTCCCATTTCATCTTTATTGGGCAATTACCATGGGATCTGGGTTTTACTCCTGGCTCTGCCAAGAACTGGTTGGGTGACTCTCCTCAAGTCACTATGCTTCTTAGGGCTTCAGTTTCTCATCTGTACAATGGGAACAATCCTCAGCTCCTAGGGATGTTGTACAGATGAAATGAGATAAGGTAGGTGAAAAGACCTAACAGGTCGGGGTACTCAATCATTTTGACTCCCTTCCCTCCTTTTCACAACGAAGAATCAGGACAGTGCAGAGTGCACTCAAGGTTGTCAACTGCTGCACCAGCCTATGCTAAGTCCGTCCACGTAGCCCACCTGAGTCAGAGCTTTTAATTAATGCCAGGTGAACTCTGGCTCTCACAGTCCAGGAGCTCGGAGTCACATTTCCTCCAGGATTTGCTGCAGAAGCACTTTGGGAAGGACTCGTGCAGCTCTGGGTGACCGGAGCCACACCCTGGTGCTTGGGAGTTGGTGGCAGTGGTTGCATTTTGTTGTTGGTTTGTTTGTTTTAAAATATCCACATCCTGTCCCACAGCTGGGACGTAAAGTCAAGCTTTAGTTGTGGGATTTTTGTTTACTTTATTCACTAGCTGGGCTGGTCAGGAGTTTAACCAAGGTCAATGCCTTTACTTGGATTTTGCAAAGAAACTGGCAATTTCTGGCTACTACATTTGCTGGTGTAACACAAAGGGACTTAACAACATGTTGAACCAAACAGTCTGGTTGCTTTTAGTAGAAATTAATTTTTGTTTTGCTTAAAAAATAATAACAACCAACTTCTAAATATATGTTTTTATTTTGCACAGGCAGCTTTGACAATGGGGATCTTTGTTAGAAAAAATAATTAAAGAAATAAATGTGGCAGCTCTTACAGCTGCAAATCATTGATTCAACTTTACTTACGGGGTGGGGGGGAAGAGAGAGAGAGAGAGAAAGAGAGAGAGAGAGAGAGAGAGAGAGAGAGAGAGAGAGAGAGAGAGAGAGAGAGAGAGAGAGAGAAAAGAAAGAGAGAGAGAAAGAGAAGAAAAAAGTTATTAGCTTTATTGCCAGAGGATGGCTCCCTGTCAGTTCCCATAAAGTCTTCCTCATGTCTGTTCTCTCAGAACATTTCAGAGGTCTGGAAAGTATTTGATTTGCAAAGGCTGAAAGTAGACAAAATAGAGCTTCTCAAAGATATTTTTCAAAATTTAATAATATTGTATGCTGTTTCCGTGATAAACATAATACATGTTCATTAAAGAAAAATGAGAAAATATTGAAAAGAAGAAAGGGAAGGAATTCCTGGCCATCCAAACATAACTATTATTGATGTTTCATGTACTTCCTAGCAGTCTTTTTACTTTACATGTGTTTCCTCATTTGTTTCTCATAGATATAATGACGGGGTGGGTATGCTTTTGCACTCTACGTCTCTCACATAACAGATAATAGCATTTATGGAAACCTTGCTATGTGCCAGGTACTGTCTTTCATTACTCAGTATCTCTAAGCCAGCCTGACATTCTCACACGTCCATCATCATCATCAGCAGCAGCTGCATAAATGCGATTAAGTTCCTGTCTATTTCTTTGGCATCACATTGTGTAAAAACAGCTGGATGAAGTTTCACCCAGTTTGAAGGGTATGTGAGGATGGTCTTCAGCTTTGAGCTTACATGACACGAAATTTTTACTATAGGAATCCTCGGGTGGAGGGACCTCAGCTTTTTTACTTCCACCCCGAGGGAATACTGTGACGCTTTATTCTGAAGATTTCACTGAGTTGAGTTCAGACATTTTTACTTTTAAAATTTTGCTATAATTTTATGGATGGGTTCAACACATTTCAAAATAATCATAATTTTTCCCAGTGGATACATATAAGAAATTATATCAGACCTAATGCCCTCTGACGGTATTAATTCAATGTCAGGAAGAAATTTTTAAAAAGAGAATTTTAAAAGAGTCTAACATGTCAGTCAGAATGGGATCGATGTTTGAAATCCAAAGAGGGGGTGTGAACTGAGACTTCTTGGCAGTTGGGCAAGAGAGACACACTTTTCTAAGGACATCTGGAACAGATGCCCAACCTGTGAACGTTGAAATACCCACGTCGATAGGTTCATCCTTCGGAATGATGTAACTGAGGTACAAAGAGAGGCACCTGTGGGGACAGAGCCCCAGAAAGTAGTTTACAGGCTCTCGGCCTCACGTGGAAGGGTGCTGGCTCGGGTGGTGGATGGCCCTCGGCTGGGGCTGGTTGGCCGCCGGCTGTGGCCGGTTGGCCAATTGGCCACTAATATAACTGCTGCGGTTATGGAAGAGAGCCTAGGAGAGCCGAGGATTGCCGAGGAGAGTGGAGGAGAGTCGTCAGTTGGTTGGCAGAAAAACGGACAGCAGGTCACACGCCCAGTGAACCCAGCCTCTAGTGAGACCATAGTGGTATGACTCCCCTACCTATGGCTCCGTGGGTGTTCCTTTTTGGCCTCACCATATCCTGTGTTCTTGTGTGGGGAGCGGGAGCAGAGACCCCGCAGGCCTCCCTGCACGACAAATGGTGCAGCGAGCAGGGTCTCCCGCACGACAGCACCTATAATGGCAATTGGGAGAGACAGGCCATTGCATTAAACTGGCATGAACATATAAAACCGACAGTGGCTTCAAATATGAGGCTTAACCCCAGATTCCTGTGGACAGATACTCCAAGATATAACAGTAAAGCATGGTATCATTTATATAGAGATGTATATAAACTTGATGATTTGGGGTGAGACATAAAGATGTATTGGCATATATCTCAATCTATAGGACAAGAAATGTTCGTATAAAAACATTTTTTAAACCAAGTTGAAAATTATTAGAGGTTTATTACACCTCTAAACATTAATTTTAAAATAGGTCCTATTAAACTTCATAATTCTCCTGAGCAATTTCATATACTACAGCTTGAAATGATAATAAGGACTACACTTAAGTTAAAACACTCACTAATACTCAATAAAAAATATGCTACATGGCATGCTTAGCATTGCACGCTTCATTTCAAATAATCCCTCCAACAATCTCACGGGATAGAGCCCATCATTATCCCTATTTTATAGATCTGGGTCAGGACTAGGGTGAGACAAGTAAGTTTCCCAGGGTACAAAATTTAAGGAGGCACTTGCTCTCAGGTGCCTTACATTTTGCCCACCCTACGAGCAAGTGCCTCCTTAAGTTGTGCACCCTGAATGCCTCACTTGCTTCCCCTTCCTCCTGTAGATGAAGGAATGGAGGCTCTAAGAGGTTAAGTAATTATCCAAAGTCCTCAGCTAATAAGGGGCAGAGTGAGAACTCGAGTCTGGCCTTGATCAGCTCCAGGTGATATTAGTTCTTCATATACTAAATATTGACTGAAGATCTTTTACGTTGGGCAGTGTGGAAACACCACCTCTACCCTTAAGGAATTGATAGACACAGGGGGTGGGGGGGGGGCAGACACATGGGCAATAAGAGGGACTGTGTAGTATCTTAACAGTAGGGGTCAACTGGCATTCTTTTAGGGAATGAACAGTCTTTGTTTGCAAAACTGTCTTGATCAACTATGGAGAACATGAAACTGTTGGCAGAAAAACAAAGAACAGGGAAAATGGTTAAGTTGTCCATGAAAATGAGAGAGGAGGAAAAAGAGAGGAGGAAGAGGGGATAGGGGAGAAAAGGAAGGGGAGGGGAGGGGAGGAAAGAGGAATAGAGCAGAGTTGGGAAGGATGAGAGGATCTAATGAATGGGTGTGAGGTTGGGGATTACATAGGAAGAAGTGGCACTAAATTTCCCTGGTGAAGAGGACACTAAACAATATTTTGAGAACAGAATTGCCACTGCCTCCATCTCCCCCCACACACATCCCAGGATTCGATTATTCTTCTGTGTCACAAATGCTTGCTGTAAGGAGGGTTTTTTATTGAAAACGTAGGAAGAGCACTGTCGTGCGGGGCGTCCGGTGGGGTCTCTGCTCCTGCTCCCCACGTAAGAACACAGGATATGGTGAGGCCAAAAAGGAACACCCACTGAGCCATAGGTAGGGGAGTCATACCACTATATTCTCGCTGGCGGCTTGGTTGGAGACACAGGAAGCAGGAGCCGCACAATTCTCAACCCTCACTGCGCCGCTTGCAGGCTCAGCCACCATCTTCTTGCTAGCCCCCATTTTTTTTTGCTGCTAGTATAGTCACAGCAGTTAAATTAGTGGCCAATGGCTCACGGCCAACTAGCCACAGCTGATGGCCATCCAATCACAGTTGATGGCCATTTACTACCTGAGCCAGCACCTGTCTATGTGAGGCCCAGAGCCTGGAAACTGCTTTCTGGGGCTCTGTCCCCACAGGCACAGACCACTGCGACCCCATGTTGTAGATTTGTGCAAATTAGTAAAAGGAGCACCTTCTGGGTGGATGAAGAAAGTGAACAGGGCACAGGCTGGTTGTTAGACCTCTTTGCCCCCTTAGGTTGGTGCCCTTGAGCAGGGCACAATCTATACAGCCGTCCCTGATGGCCCTGGTCACACCTGAGTCAACATTGTGCAGACTACAGGCAGCAGGAGTGACAGACAGGGTACATGGAAAATACAGAGCCCTGGAAAGTTACAGACGCCATGGGAAAGACTTTGGATTTCCACAGGGCATAGGTTTGGAATTCAGTGGACCTCATCCAGCTGCATGGGACTAAAATCTGGATTTCCTATACAGGCACACAACGAACTACACTTTAATATGATGAGTGTGCTGGAGGAAGGAGGTACTAAGTGCTGAAGAGTCCAACAATGAGCCCTACTTGGGAGAGCTGGGAAGCTTCCTGGAGGAGGTGATACTTAAGATCCTATTCAAAGACTGAGCTTGCTGGGAAGAGAGGTGGGGAGGAGACATTTCACAGAAAGAACATGGTGTATTAGGGGTATGAGGAGGGGTTCGATTTGGTTGTGGCATGGCTTGTATATGGGGAAGTAGCGTGGCATGGGAATGGAGGACAGCCACAGGTGAAGTTTTAAGAGTTGAGAGTGTAAGATTTTGACTATCCTGAATGAAGCAGGGAGAGCATATTTGCCATGTTTCAGGAGACTCAGGATGAGACCAGAACTAAGGTAACAGCAGTAGGGATCGGGAGAGTGTACTACTTTGAGCAACTATCAATTAATTAGGGTTGCCAGGACTTGCTAGGGGGATCTAAAAGGAATGAGTCAGAACAGAATTGAACGTTCTACTTTGGGCAGTGGGGCATGTTGTCAGTTTCCAGGCCTCAAACCAAAGTGCATTTTGCTGTGTTTTGAGGGCCTCACCCTCTTCCATGTTGCCTGTTCCTGAGGATAGCAGAGTTGTTTCTCACTGTCCTCGGGCCCAGAGTCAAAGAAAGGGGGACATCGGGAGCAGAGGGAAAGACTCCCAGGGCAGAAAAACCATGCACAGCTTGGCTTTTTCTTACATAATTAAGGGCAGAGTGGTGGCAGGTCAACTCGGGTAGATGTCCTGTCTTTTCCAATGGTGGCTTTTGGAGCAGGGAGTGGGCAAGGAATGAGGAGGATTCCATGTATGTCCACCAGCCTCCCTAAAACAGAGCAAATTAGCTGAGCTAGCACCTAGCATGAATACGGAAGAGCATGGCTAGCACTGAATCCATGAGATGGATAATGAAATAAACCGACACTAGTAGAAGAATGACTGAACCCTTCTCTTCTCTTCCAAGTACCGTATCTCAGATGCAGGAAAGCTCCTCTGAGGTCTGAGGTCGAAGGATCCAGTAAGGTGAGAGCTGTAGGTTTGACAGGTAATATTGCACCTGTTTTATAGATGATGCTATTCAGGCTCAGAGAGGTTAAGTTACTTGCTCAAGGTCCTCCAGGCAACAAGGGTTAAGAGACAATAATGACAGGCAACTCTCTGGTGGTGGGTACTCTGTGCAGGCCCCACAGTTTTATTGAAGTATAACTGACATGTAACATTGTCAGTCCAAGATGTACAACATAATGATTTGATATGTGCATATATTGAGAAATGATTATCACAATAAGCTCAATTACCTCACACAGTTACAATATTTTTTTCTTGTGATGAAAACTTTTAAGATCTATTCTCTTGGTAACTTTCAAATACGCGTATGCAATACGGTATTATTATCTATAGTTATCTATTGTACATTAGAGCCCCAGGGCTTATTTGTCTTGTAACTGGAAGTTTGTACCT
This sequence comes from Rhinolophus sinicus, assembly GCF_057876585.1. Taxonomy (NCBI): domain Eukaryota; kingdom Metazoa; phylum Chordata; class Mammalia; order Chiroptera; family Rhinolophidae; genus Rhinolophus; species Rhinolophus sinicus. The sequence goes on from NC_142514.1 coordinate 46,447,942, forward strand.
TTTGACGACCTTCACCCACCTCCTCCCGCCTTCCTTGCTTCTGGCAACCACCAATCTGTTCTTTGTATGTATGCGTTTGGTTTTTTCAGATTCCACATGTAAGTGGAACCATACTGTATTTATCTTTCTCTGTCTGACTTATCTCACTTAGCACAATGCCCTCAAGGTCCATCCCTGTTGTCACAAACGGTAGAATTTCCTTCTTTTTTATGGCCGAAGCATATTCCGTTGTATATATATATGTATCACATTTTCTTTATCCATTCATCCATTGATGGACACTTACGTGGTTTCCATGTCTTGGTGATTGTATATAATGCTGCAATGAACATAGGAGTGCATATATCTTTTTATTACAAGTGATTTTGTTTTATTGCTCCTAGCATCTTATATGAATGATGCCATCCCTGTGAGCTTTGTACTTGTATTGTCCCCATTTTATAGACAGGGAAACTGAAAAGCAGGGAGCTTAAGTAACCTGCCCAAGGCTCTAAAGCAAGTAGGATGGAGCTAAAATTCAATTCCGGGCAATCTGACATTAGAAGGGCTGCCTGATCACTATGCTCATTTGACTTCAGCACCAGCCAGGTCTTCCGATTCCAAACCCACTGCTCTTTCCAATACATCGTAACAATCACTTCTTGGCATACAGATGTCTAATATGCAAATACTTTCATATGTAAGGGATTTCAAAGGTCTACCTCGGGGGAGCCTATGATCTCAGCCACATTGTGAGAAATACACTGCTGGAGTTTAGTGTCTGAAATTCAGATCACACACACAGTATTAGCAGTGGAGTAGAAGTATTAGTAAAACTTCATCTTAGTAAATGAACATCTGTTCTCTGGAATTTCACAGCATTCCCATACACGTATGGCTAGGCTGGGATGTCTCCCTGAGAAAGTTTATGTATACTTTCTACTGTAACTTTCTTAATTATAAAAACGAGAGAGAGGAAGTCAGTGGGTAAGCAGGCTGAATTTTAGTACCCCTAAAAAAAGAAGGCATTCTTTTGTCAGCCCAATTCTAGAATCATTGTATCTCTCTCCCCGGTCCAGTGCTAATAAGACAGAGAAAGATTGGGCAAGGAAATGGCATTTCGTGGACAAAAGACAGGAAAGTGGGCATTGTCCAGAATATTGGAGAATGCCACTGCCTTTCATCTACTTTTGGAATTGGGATTGAATCCTGTGGCAGACAGCATAAAGAAAAAAAGTGTATGCAATCTTCAAGCACTTTGCAATGTGACTTTCCCAGCTATCAGGAGATGGAGTCCATTTCCCTACCCCTTCAATCGGAGCTGTCTTGTGACTTATTTGCCAGTAGAATGTGGCAGGAAAGATGGTGTGTCTAAGGTCTAGAACACTTCTACTCTCTCTCTTGTTCCTCTGCCTTTACCATGAGAACAATCCTGAACTAGCCTGCTGGGAAACGAGACACCGTGTGGAGCAAAGCTATCATCCCAGCGGAGGCCATCCAAGATCAGCCATCCCCAGCAGACTTTCCACCTGGTGGCAGACACATGAGCATGCCCAGCGCACATCATCTGAACCCATGCCAGATTAGCATAGTTGCTCAGCCAGCCCCTAAATGCATGAGAAATAATCAATGGTTGTAGTTTTAAGCCACTACCTATCAGTATGGTTTGTTGCATACATGATAAAGGCAATAGATAACTGATAAAAGTACTGTCGTGTGGGGTCTCTGCTCCTGCTCCCCACAAGAGAATGCAGGATATGGTGAGGCCAAAAAGGAACACCCACGGAGCCATAAGTAGGGGAGTCATACCACTATGGTCTCACTGGAGGCTGGATCCACACTGTCCGCAACCAGCCATCCTAACTGCAATCCGCGCTTGTTAGCTCAGCCACCATCTTCTTGCCAGTCCCCATTTTTTGCTAGCGTAGCCACAGCAGTTATATTAGTGGCCAATGGCTCACTGGTTACAGCTGATGGCCAACTAGCCACAGCTGATGGCCATCTAATCACAGTTGATGGCCATTTACTACCTGAGCCAGCACCTGTCTATGTGAGGCTGAGAGCCTGGAAACTGCTTTCTGGGGCTCTGCCCCCACAAGTACCCAATGCAAATCTCATCAGTGACAGGAAGTCCATTCCCCTTCACCAAGCCCTCTCTCCTATATCCCTGCTTGCTTCTTTTGCATTTTCTTCCAATAGTGATTGCAGCTCCACCTTTACCCAACCCCGTAGAAAAGCTGAAGTCAGGCCATGGGTTACATACTTGGGAAAAGTAGCTAACTCTTACATTACAAATATGCAGAGGAAACCACACTCATGTTCCCCCAGCCTAGAAAAATAAGTCACCAACATGGAAGAAATCCAGACCTTCCTCCCTGGTTCCCATCGTGCTTGTACTTTAATCTGTTTCAATTTAATTCCTAACCATGCCACCACTTCCCATTTTGAGAAGGGTAGAGCAGAAAGTTCAGAATCAAGAAATCTGGAGTTGCACAAATCTGGATTCAAACTCCGGCTCTGACACTAGCTGTGTGCCTTGGAAAAGTCCCTTAACTCTTTGAGCCTCAGTTTCTTTGCACATAAAATGGGGATGCTCTCTATCTGTAGGGTTATTGTGAGGAGTAAGTGAAGTGTGCACTTAGGACACCATAATTGATTGGTAAATTGTAGTTATGACTTACTGGTTGATTATCTGACCTCATTCTCTCTGGTTCCAAACTCTGGGGCTCCCTTTCAGAACTCTGGTTTGGATGTAGACGGCCTGCTCCACCCCCAGCAGTACTCCACGGAACCTGGTTTCTTAGGACCCGAGTCCAATCTCTAGGACCTGCGAGCACCCAGACAGATGCACTAGAGCGCCCCATGCAGATTCACTTTGGAATGACACAGAATAGAAGCGGGTCAGTGGGCAAGCCCGCCTCTCCAACCCCCCAAGCTCTGCTGACCGCTTGTGATTAATTTTCACATGATGCAATGCTCTCTCTCCCCTTTGGAGGAGTATTAAGTTTCCTTCTGTTCCCATACATTTCAGAGCCTGCTGCCCCTCTCACATTTCAGACGCTGACCCGCTCCTTTGCACTTTTCCCCTCTGCTTGTCTGGAGCCCTGCATAATGAAATTCAGACAGTGGTGACTGCTGCGCTCTGTCTCACTTCCCCTCAGAATGGTGGCGAGGACCGCGGGGCTCAGCCTTGCAGCGAGCGTGCTTCTCGCATGGCCTCCACGTAAAACTGGGCGAGACCAAGCCTGGTGACTTCATTGCTTTTTGTCAGATCAGAGGTTCCTCACTCTGAAGAGAAAGGCAAACACGTTTGATCTGAAGATGGAGGGGAGAGAGGGTGGGGTGGAGAATACATGTGATATATAAAATGAAACAAGCTTTCCAAAAACAACAAGGCTGAATCATAATAACTTACATTTGTGGAATGCTGTCGTTTCAAAAGCTTTTTTTCACACACGTTGTCTCATTTGCTTCTCACAGCAGCCCTGGGCTGCAGACGGGACAAGAATGAACATCCCGGTTTGACCATGCGGTCACACAGTGAGTAGGTGACAGAGTCCTGGCCCACACGCAGGTCGCTGGACCCCACACCCAGCACTGTGTCCCCTGTATTATGCTGTCTTCCCTCTTGAACTTCACTCCATGACTTAGACCTAACATTTGTAAAACTTTCCCATAGAAACATCCCTTACGGCAGTAGGGGGTGGGGGGAGGGCGGAGGGATGAACATCCTGGAAATGCAAAATTACTAACAGATCTTGTGTTTTATCTAAAAAAAAAAAAGTCACTCAGAATATGAGTTCTGATTCATTAATTATGTCATGTTTATATTAAATATATAGTTGATCCTTAAAACATGCGGGCATTATGGGGGCCTACCTGCACGGTAGAAAATCCTTTATAATTTTGACCCTAACATTGGCCCTTCACGTCTGCAGATTCAGCCAACCGGGATGGAAAACAGTATTTTCAAATCCTGGTTGGGAATCTGCGATTGGGAATGTGAAAATACTGTTTTCTATCTGCAGTTTGTTGAATGTGCGGATGTGAAACCCATGGATGGGAAGGTCTGACCGTACTTATTGAAAAAATGTCAGCATATAAATAGACTTATATAGTTTAAACCCTTGTTGTTTAAGGGTCAACTTTATTTTATCTTCATACTATAAAAGTAAGTTTTTTATTAGAGCTTCCTTTAGATAAAAATAGATGTTTCAGGAAGATGGTTTTGCTTAACCCCTCCTAACTTCAGGGGTTTGTGGCACGAGGTTCTAGATGCTTCCAACCCCTGTGCAAGATGAGTGTGCAACACACATGCATAGAACTACAGTGAGTACCTGAAGAAATGCTTTATTTAGCACCCTACTATGGTAAGGATGTTATTTTCTAATTGGTATTGTTGACTGAGGCTTCCTTTAAACCACATGCCCCAAACTTTCCGTGCTGTGTTTTTTGACAATGGAAAGACACATGTTTGTAAGGTATGTTTTGTGTCTGAGAGGCTGAAGGAATGAGCTGTTGGGCGTTCCCAGATGCGCTGAGTGCATTTGCAGAGCAGAAAACATGCGCTCTAAGCAGGAACCAAAAACAGGGAGCAAGAGGAGGAGCCCAGGGACGAGCTGTGGGGGGCTCAGTCAGAGGGGCTGACCGGGAGAGTCGGTCCTCGGGATTGTTGGCACTATGCAGTACCTTATCCCACCCCCTGCGCTGCTCTCTCCTGGTGGAGCCTAGAAGAGGAGCAGTATCACTGGGAGCAGTGTCCTCTCCACTCCCTGCAGGAGGCCAAGGACCTCAAGTTTGTAATTCGAGTCCAAAGGGCCCTGCTAGCTCAGGCTAGCCTTGCCAGCCTTTGCTGTCCATCCCAGAGCCCTTGCTGGTGGGCTGTTTGCTCCAGAGAGTCCAGCTGGTGCCAGCAACCTGCACAGGTGGTAGGGACAATTGCAGCAAGCTCATCAGAACAGATGGGATCTAAACTCAAGCCCTGGTGGGGAGATCATCCTGAGAGCTGGCTCCTCTGGTGTGGATTTCAAACAAATGGTAATATGTTCCAAAGTGGTCTGGCAATTGGTTGCAACCACGGAGTTGAGATTTGCTGAAAGAAAGGAAGAGGGATGAGCTCAACAGCCAGCAAGTACAAGAGCTTCCTACATGCTAAGCACCGATTTCAGCGTCTTAAAAGCATTCGCTTGTTCCTACAAGGTAGGTGCTATTAAGATCATCCCCTTTTACAAAGACACAAAAGCACACAGAGGGTAAGCAACTTGCCCAAGGAAAACAGCGAATATGCATTAGAGCTGGAATTTGAACCCTGGCACTGCACACTTTGAGCCACGACGTTATGCTGCTCCTCACTGCCCGCACAGCACATCTGAAAGTAACAATAACACAGTCTTCTTTAGCCTTATGTATGCCAGGCACTGTGCTAAATGCTTGACCTGCACTGTTTCCCACAATCCTCACAACATTCCTGGAAAGAAAGTACTGTCATTACTTCCATTTTCTAAATGAGGAAACTGAGGCTCGGAGATGTTCACTTGCCTGAGGTTACATAGCTAATAAGTGACTGGAAAGCCTATGCTCTTAATCATTCTGTTTCAGGGCCGCCCATGTAAACCACATAAAGTACAAAAAGCACAAAACAAATGAAAAAGTTTTGCAGGGAGCCTCCTGCTATTCCGCACAGCAAATAGGTACAAATTCATTTCCAAGAAAATTTCACAAGATATGAGACCTGGGAGGTCAGCAGTGTGGTGCAAAGCAAAGAACCCTGAGCTTGGGATCAGAAGAGTGAGGTTTGAGTCCCGTCTTTGGCACTCACATTCCAGCCTTTGTTTCCCCATGTGTAAAATGGAGGTAGCAACAAAGCCCTCCTGTGGGAATCGAACGAAAAGACATATGTAGGGCTGATATTATTTAACATATGTAAGGTGGGGGGTTTGTTTGTTGTTTTGTTTTATTTTTTACACTAGAGTTCACTCTTGGTGTTGTACATTCTAAGGATTTTGACAAATATATAATGACATGTACCTACCATTGTAGTAGCACACAGAAAGTTTCACTGCCCTGAAAATCCCCTGTACTCTGCCTATTCATCCCTCCCTCCTGCTTCCCCTCTGGCAACCACTGACTTTTTTTTTTTTTTTACAGTCTCCATAGTTTTGCCTTTTCCAAAATGTCCTATCATTAGAACCATACAGCATGTAACCTTTTTAGACTGTCTTCTTTCACTTGGTATTATGTGTTTAAATTTCCTCTACATCCTTTCATGGCTTGATAGCTCATTTCTTTTCAGTGCTAAGTAATGTTCCATTATCTGGATGTACACCCGTTTATTTATTAAAGGATTATTATTATCATTAATTTTTAGCCCGCGTCTCTTCATTTTATAGATAAGAAAACTGAATCCTAGAGACGTTTAAAAAAACTTGCTCAAGTCCCACAGCTAGTTCGTGACAGAGTCAGAAAGCAGCTCGTCCACCTCTAGTTAAGCACTTTTACTACTTTCCTGGGCTAATATTCTCGACAGCTTGTGTTTGAGGATTCTCCTTTCATTACGTGCATCCATTTGCTAAACTGCTACTTCTTTGGTACCTGTGGAATTAGGGATTGAAAAGAATTAGGATGGAAACATTCTCTATAACCACCTACTGGGTGAACAGTTTCCATTTCTTTTCTCATGTAGGAGTTTTAAAAGAGCAGCTATGGCAGACAGATTTGATTTCCATCTCCCCTACTTCCTGCTCCTCTTTGGAGGAATTACCATCAAATGATGACGGGAACCAGGAGACGAGGAAGGCTAGTAGCGTTCTTTAGGCTACTCTTGTCAGTTGTCTGCTGTAAATGAAGATGTGGTGTAGTGGGAAGAAGGAATTGCTAAATAGGAGATACAACAGGGACCAATAGAAAGTCTTACATTTAGGCTCAAAAAGTCAAATGTACCCAATGCAGCGTATGGTAGAATAGCCCGCACAAAAATGACCTTGGAGTTTAGCTGTAGAAGGTCAGTAAGAAACAATACTAAAAAAAATTAATAAGAAACAAATATCGCTATGAGGGTGCCTAAAACGTGATTGCATTCTTAGAGTGCTTTAATTGAGTTGCTCTCCAGTCCTGGCCCTGTCACAAATGGATTGAGAGACTCATGTGAAGGATTTAACCATCTCAGAGTGAGGAATCCCTCTGTATTCTGTTTTGAAGTACAGGTGTGTAGGGAGGCCCATTTATGGATGTCCTATCTAAACCTTATTATGTGTTTAAATTTCCTCCATGTCTTTTCATGGCTTGATAGCTCATTTCTTTTCAGTGCTAAATAATATTCCATTATCTGGATGTACCCCAGTTTATTTATTAAAGCATTATTTATTATTATTATTATTATTATTATTATTATTGTATTGACAAGCTGGGGCACAATCAGAGGCTGCTGAGCAGGCACTGAAAAAGAAGTTACCTTTGTGGGGCTCTTCCATGTACCAGACACTGGGTTCAGACTTTACCTACAGTTACCTACAATCTCAGTTAATCATCATACCAACCCTGACATGTAGTTTTTATTAATATTCCTTAGAGGAAGAACCTTGCCCAAGACCACTCACCTTGAAAGTGACAGGGCTGGCTCCCAACGCTATGTTTTTCCTATTGCCAGGGTAGTGAAAGATCTAAAAGCCATATCATAAGAGGACGGCTGTAGAAACCAGGCACACACAGCTATCCAAAAATATCTGAAGGACTGTCAAATGGAACAGGGAATTAGATTTATTCCTCTTTGGTCCCAAAGAAAACTAGAGCTATAGGGTGAGTGTTACAGGAAAGCACACAGGAAGTTGATGTCAGGAAGAACTTTCTGTTAGAGGAAGGTTCAACAAATGACGTAGCTGCCTTAACTTATCCTGGGTGCCTCCTCACTGGAAGAGCATTCAAGGAGAAGCAGATTGGCCAATGATCAGGCATGTTATTCATTCATTGAACCCATATTTAACAAGTAGCTATGATGTGTCCTCACTATTTTAGATCTTAAGGATTCCGTATGAACAAAACAGGCTAAAAAAAATGTCTTGCCTTAATGGGGTTTACATTGCAATGGAATATACTGGTAGATGGAATCCCACCATTCTCTGGTACACTAGACTAGTGGGCCACAATACCAGTCATAGATACTCTCTGTGCCTGCCAGTGTCTCCATTTATACCACTGATGGGCATGCTAGCTCAATCTCCAGTTACCGAATCCTGTGCCTCTTTGCCTAAGGGCATTCGCTGGTCACTGGAGCCCATTCTACCTGAATGCTGGAAGTGATGGGGGAATTGACACTCTCCCCCAGCAGCTGTCACCCAATGATTAATGGGATAAACACTCCTGCCCTCCAGTGGAATAACTCATGATCTATGCTGTTTCCCAGAGCTCCCCAGCAGGATGACACTCTAGCTGCCCATGATAGAAACTTACTTGATTGATTCCTTCCCGTTCCTGACTTCCCACTGCCCAACCAGTCTCTGGAATGACTTCCCAAATAAACCACCTGCACTTGAATCTTTACCTCAGAGTCTGTTTCTGGAGGATCCCAAAGTAAGGAAGGCAATTGCTGGGGTTCATGAACATTGGCTGAATGTCAAAGGGATTTGTGTTTTCCTCTTGTCTCTTGGCTGTGTGTTCTTAGGCAAGTCACTAACCCTCTCTGGCTCCTTATAGTCTTAAAATATAAGCATTGTAAAATAAGAGCATTGGACTAGATAAAATACATCTATGCCATCTATATCCATATACATAAGCATACCTAGTACTTAACTTTGTAGGCTCCTTTACCTGCTTTTGAAAGACCACATTCATGTCTCTCTGATCCTCAAAAATACCTCTGTGTATTTGGCTGGGTATAGATAACTCTGCCCCTTTAAGAGACTACACAACTGTGCACCATAAAGACTTAGTTTCCTGTTTTTCTCTTCTAAACATTTTAATTAACATTGTCCTGGAGGTTGAGTGATTCGCATCCTATTCTCTTCATCTCCATCTCTAATCCTCATGTATAGAACCAGTTTCCTGTTTCTTGATTCTCTGAATAGGTAGGTTGTGACCAGGAAACAGCTAGAAGTGTAGCTAAAATAAGAAGGGGTACAGAGCCCTTGGGATTCTAAAATAGACCCTTTGACAGCCCATCCCGGTTCGGTGCTGTGCAAGACAAGACAATGGTGGGGAGACACAGACCCAGATGGCTTTGTGAGTTGTGTGCCCACACTCTGATAAAAGCAGCATGAGATACATTTTTATATTTCTCTATGGTTTAGAGAGCACTTTTGTATCTTTGATCTCACTTGATTCCCACTAACCCTGCGAGATATGATTTTTATTATTCCCGTTTTGATGAGAAGACAGAGGCTGAGAGAGGTTGAGTGGATGTGATAAGTGTGAAATATTCTTTAAAATGTTCAGACAGATGTAAATGAACGTTTCGTGATCAGGACTGTTCAATGGAAAGCCGTCATTATGAGTTCTGTTGCAACTGTATAGATTTAGTCAGAGGATGCTTTCCAGAAGAAACCAGGAAAGCTCAGTCATAAAGAAGGGAAGAGTAGGGGGCAGCCTGGTAGCTCAGTTGGTTAGAGTGCGCGCTCTCAACAAGATTGCTGGTTCAATTTCCGCATGGGAAGGTGGGCTGCGTCCCCTGCAACTAAAGATTGAAAATGGCAACTGGACTTGGAGCTGAGCTGCACCCTCCATAACTAGGTTGAAGGACAATGACTTGGAGCTGATGGGTCCTAGAGAAACACACTGTTTCCCAATAAAATTAAAAAAGAAAAAAAGAAGGGAAGAGTCAAAACAGTGACACTACAGATCCTCGAGTTATTAATAAAGAGGTGACTCCATGTCACTATGCAGAGTGGGAAATCAGACTTTAGCCCTCCACTGAACCTTAGAGATCATTCTGGTCCAAGGGGAGATACTTTCTTTAAGGTTATACAACTTGTAGAGTGAGCAGCCATCCCAATTTGCAATGAAATTCCTGCCTCCCAAGAAACCCCTAAGTCTCAAGCAAACTAGGACAGTTGGTCACTCTGCACCTGGTAAATGTTTCTGAGACTTCCAAGTCTGTCTGATTCCAATAGGTGACTTGTTTAATGACATTGGTACTGAATGTAATCATGAATGAGTTACTTTGCCCCTTGGAGCTTCATTTTTCTCATCTGTAAAATGGAAGCAATATTATCTAACTTAAAGAATTGTTGTGTGGATGAATCAGAAAATGCATGTAAAGTGCTCACTAACCTATAGATATTATGATTATTGTTATTACTGACCAAGACTAGAAATAGGATATCCTGGCTTTCTACCTACTTTTCTTTCTATTATTCTTGGTTACCTCCAGCAGGATTAATAAATCACTATTAAGAGGTTTTTTCTTTTTACTGCACATGAAATAAAGTCTCCATATTACAGCTGGAAATTTTTGTAAACTTACGTGCCCAGGAAGCATACCTTGTTTGGCTTTTGCTTTCTGTATTAAAAGTCACATCTTCCAAGAGGAAGTTTGGTATATAGTTCAACTGTGCCCAAATGCTTTCTTTTTTCAGATTATGAGAACAAACTACTATCAAATACAGAACAGAATAGAAGGATTTCAATGTATCTGTCACCAAGGTTTTAACTACTTGTGGCAGGAGAGAATGACTGTATTTCTTAAATTACATCCAATTATGTAGAACAAGACTACATTGGATATAGCTATCATTTGATCACATTTTTCTTTTGTTGCTGTTTCTGTCCATGCAGATATGAGCTACTGCATTATATATAGAGAAAAACAAAATCCAGCGTTTCATGCTAGATTTAGAAGACTGTCTGTTCTCCTGTTATAGTGTTGTGAGTGGGCGTTTGAACTCTGAAACCCTGAAGCCTGAGCCCCTCAAACAGGCTCTTTCTGTGTCTCAGTGGGAAACTCTTTGCTTCTCTTCTTCAGTTTCTTCAGCTGTACAACAGAAATCCAAATAACTCCCTCCAGCCCAGGGATTCTCTGAGCTGGTCTGTAAAATTACGCGGAGATGAAAAACCCTGTCGTGACAATACACGCCTAACATTGTTATAAGCCTAGAGCTCAGAGTTCAATGAGATTAAAAAAAAAAAAAAAAAGCATCGAAGATCCAAGAGGAAAAACCCAACGTGCTCTCTGCTCAAACTGGGGTACCTTGTGCATAGCTTTTTGGGATCTATTTCTGTGCACCTTCTGAGGTGACCTTGGCAATATTTTCCTACTCCTTTCTCTAAAGGAAGCTCACTCTATCATAGTTTTATAAAACTCCCCACCCCCTTCTTCTTCTTCTTCTTCTTTTTTTTAAACTGTACTAAAGAAAAAAAAATTGAGTGCAGCTTCCTTGCTGATTGTGGAGAACAAATCTGTATTTCTTTGGAAGCTTGTTGATCAAAAGATTCGTGTCATCTGTGTGTAGTCCGTTTCTCTGCGGGGAAAAGGCAGAGTAATCAAGAACGCTTCTCTTCTGAGAGCAAAACAGATGCACTGCGTGTGTAATGGGACTGTGCTGAAAAAAGACTGCTGCTCTCCCTGCAAATGTGTGGAGATAATGGTGGCTCGAAAAGAGACCCCACATTCCAGAGCTTTTGGTGTCTATGGCAAGAAGCAGATGAAATGTGTCAATAAAATCTGGCATTTATTAGAGAGATAAGGACGTCTGGAGTCGATGGTATACTCTCAGTAAGACAAGAGAAGGGAAACGGGAACATTCCTGTATCATGATACCAAGTTTTATCTTGGGTCTGGTGGTACCTGGGTTTATTATGCAGAATTTTTAACCTATTCTCTTAAAATGATTGTTAGTTTTTGGAGTGCTCTCTTCTTGGCCTGCTGGGGTTTACAACGCACACCAAACAATGGATCTTTAATTGTATTATTAAAAAATAAAAATAGAAGATGGGTTGTGTGCAGTGCATTTTTCTCCAGGGGAATAAAATCCACAACAATATTAACCACAAGCATTTCACTGTTCGAAAAAGCAAAACAAAACAAACCATAGACATACAGAGAGTCAGCTGATTCTCCTCCCATGAGTGGCTTTTCTATTGCTGTATCTAACTGTCTAAGGCAATTAGCCTCATAGTGACCTATGTTTCACAGTGACAAAACCCTGTACGGTCAGAATACTTAAAACTTCCAGTTATTCTTTGTATTTTGGAGTTATGAGGAGAGACAAATTAGAAGATGTATCTGTTTCTAGACTTTGGTTTCCAAAAATGTTTTTAGGTTGGCTAGTACTATATAGTTCATTACAGGCTTCTTGATTCAGTGTTTAGGTTGAAAGAGGAAAAATATTTTGTATTGACAGAAGATCAAGAGCAGATGTACGCCAAGGTCCCAAGCATACGTTTTAACTTAGGTTTGTGTGCTGTGAGGAACTATCTCAGAGCCAAAAAGTGATTTGTAGTCACTAATTGTAGGCAGTTTGGTAGTTTTTGCATATAAAAATAACTTTTTATCTGTTATCTGTTGGTTTTCCCCTCTCTCATCCTAAATATGTTTTGTGTTTTTACTTCATGGGCTGATTGAAGGTTTAATGTGGAGCTATCTCAATGTCCTAGGCAGTGCTGGGTTTTACACCCATCAGTTTCCTTAGGAAATTCAATGTGGTTATGAAATCACTTGAAGTTGTGGCTATTGGAGCACAGGTCTATGGAAACAGGGCAGGTAAATTTGAGCAAGGTAGGATGTCAAGTTGGATCATTTGCGAATCAGGACCCCTAAAATATATTGACTTTGGTGTCCAAAATAATCCAGATTGAATATCTACATTGCTCAAAAATGCTGGAAGATTGCCAGATCTCTGCTCCAACTGGTGTGTGTGTGTGGAAACTGCTTACACATGCAGCCTAGAGGGAGTCAATTCTGTTGAACGGCTGTCCGAATGTCAACATAGTTCATCATCATTTCTAGATGACAAATCATAAACATGGTTGGACCTCCGGAAATGATGGTTAACTGTGTGAGGCAGATGGTGGAAAACATGAGTTGCACATATAAATGCCGAGTGAGGCAGGACTGGTGTCATGGTGTGAGAAAAGGTGGGAACCGTGAGGATTTGAAGGGACCCACCCCATCGAAGGGGCACCTGCTCCTCACCTCTTGCTCTCCATGGTGCTTCCTCAATGCAGGCCCAGGGTTGCCTGATCTGCTAATTTTTTGTTTTTTCGAAACAAGCAGAAATTCATATTTTTATGTGAAATCTCTCAAACTTTAAATGTTCACTTAAATGTTAAAAAAACAGATTCAGAGTCGAAATACTTCAGGTCAAAGATGGCCACCAGGCTGCCATTTTGAGACCTCGGAATTAAGTGACTCTCTGGGAAGAGAACCTCCCTACTCTGTGTGTAGAGACTGTTTTTCCAGTAACCTTGGTGAGTGTCTTTTTTTTTTTTTTTTTTTTTTTTTTTACAAAAGAACACTGGACTGGGAGCTGAGAGACTGGCTAAACCAACTGTCCCTTTCCTGACTGTAAGATCAGGGGCATACCCTTAACTGCACTCATCCTCAGCTTTCTATCATGTTTCCCTGAAAATAAGACTGGGTTTTACATTAATTTTTCCTCCAAAAGACACATTAGGGCTTATGTTCAGGGGATGTCATCCTGAAAAATCATGCTAGGGCTTATTTTCTGGTTAGGTCTTATTTTCGGGGAAACACGGTAGTATATCTATTCATAACACTTGTCCTACCCATCTATCTCACACATTAAGTTCACCCAACAGATATTTATTCAAAACTTACTTGAGCATATCCTATTTTATTTAATCCTCAAGAAGGCCTTATGAGGTAGATATTCTTAACATGTGTAGAGATGAAGAAACTGAGATTCTGCAAATTTTCAGGAAACTGCTGAAAGCCATAGGGCTAATTAGTGACAGAGTGGAGGTTCAGACCAGGTCTTCTGATTTTAAGCTTTGCTTTTCATTGTGAAAGCAATTCTTAAAATAGATAAGGATCTGTAATTGATTTAAATCATAATCCTCATCAAAAACATCATTTTGGCCTTTTTTTTTCTAGCCCCCAGATACAGAGTTCGTAAATAGACTATTACCTGGGCAAGTTACTACATTTCTCTGAGTCTCCGTTTTCTCAACTCTTAAATGGGAGGAGTAAGACTTGAGTAGGGAAGGCAAACTGGCATTTCAATGTCTATATTTAGCTAGGAGATATCTTTGTTTGGGCCAAAAAAAGTTTTTTCTGTTTTTCAAAAATCAAGCTATTGAGGTGTAGCTGACACAAAATAAAATGCACATATTTTAAGTGTACGATTGGATAAATTTTGACCTAAGAACACACCCACGTACACCATCCCCACAATCAAGATAAACTTAATCCATCGCTCTCAATGCCCTTTTGTAATCCATCCCTTATCTCTCCACGCCTTGTCACAGGTAAGAACTGATCTGCTTTCTTTTACTGTACATTTGTTTGCATTCCCTACAATTTTCTATAAATGGAATCATATATGTACCTTGATGTACTTTTTTTGGGTCTGGCTTCTTTCACTCAGCTTAACTATTTTGACATCTATCCATGTTGTGGTGTGTATCCATAGTGCATTCCTTTTGATAGCTGACCAGTTTCCATTATATGGACGTACCATAGTTTATTTATTGACTCACCTGTTGATGGACGTTTGAGTTGTTCCAGGTTAGGGCTATTGCAAATAGAGCTGCCATGACCATTGTATAAGTCTTTGTACGGACATATGCTTTCATTTCTCTGGGTTAAAAGCATAGGAGTGGTATGGCTGGGTCATATGGAAGGTACATGTTTAACTTTTTAAAGTTGTACCATTGTATATTCCCACCAGCAGAGTCTGAGAGTTTCCGTTTCTCCTCACCCTTGTCAACACTTCAGTGAGCAGTCATTTAATTTTCCATCCTAATATGTAGGTAGTGGTACCTTAATGTGGATTTAATTTGAAGTTCCTTAATGACTAATGATGTTGAGTCTCTTGTCATGTGCTTATTTACCATCTGTATAGCTTCTTGGGTGATGTGCCTGTGTCTTTTGCTCATTTATAGCATGTTTGTTTCCTTATTATTGAGTTTTGAATGTCATTTTTAAGTTCTGCATACAAGTCCTTTATCCAATATATGACTTGTAAATATTCTCTCTCAGTCTGTGGCCTGTCTTTGCATTCTCTCAACAGTGTCCTTGGAGGAGCAGGAGTTTTTAATTTTGAAAAAGTCAAATTTCTCAATTTATTTTCTGTATTGTGCTTTTAATTATTAATTAATAAAAATTTGCCTACTCCAAGATCACAAAGCTTTTCTCCTAAATTTTCTACATGATTTTTATACATAATTCTGTATAATTTAAAAATTATTTCCCAACGCTTAAAAGTTGGAAGATTTTATATAAGACATTTAAATTTCTGTTTTCTCTTAGAAATGGGAGAGCTGGGTCTGCTGGCTTGCATTCCCAGAGGATGGTGCTCCACTGGACCTAAATGGTGCTCCAGTCGGCCAAGGTCTCACTGGATTGGTTACATTCCCACACTTGCTGCTGTGTGTGCCCAGATCTACAATCCCACAGCCTGATGCCCTTTATAACCTTTGAAGTTCTAAGCTTTGATGATGCTACAAAATTTCCATTTGTTATTCTATATGAGCCTTCCTTAGTAGGTTAAGAGACTGAGATACCCTGCAGAGGACCTGGAATCAACCTGGAGATTCTGGAAGGACCACCGTAGTAAGTATCTTCCCTTCTGCCATAGGGTGGAATTGAACAATTGGGGGAAATTTTTGAAGTAGTTTAAATCTGAAAGTGATGATTTGATGTAGCTCTGAGCACTTGCCTACTCTCTAAGTCTTTCTATTTACTTTCTGCTGTAAATTAAAAAAAAACAAAATTTGAAGTGTTAATATATACCATGAAATGCACATATCTTAATATGTACCGTTTGATGAGTATTCAAAAATATAGCTCTCACCTCAGTTATGATTTACAGCCTTCCCATCAGTAGAGAAATTTCCCTCCTGTCCCTCGCTACTCTATCCATGGGGGTGGAGGGGAGGAGGTAGAGATAGAGAGAGATCCTAGCTGCCCCTCTAGAGTCAACAATTAATATATTATCCAACTATAACTGAGATTTATCTGTTCTTGAAATTCATAAAAATTGAATCATAGAGTAAGCACTGTTTATGTCTTGCTTCTTCCTCTGAGCATATTTTTGAGATTCATCCATGTTGCTACATCCACCAGTAGTTTGTTCATTTTATTAATGAGTGACATTCCGTAAGATGAATATACCACATTTTATTCATTCATTCTCCTGTTGACAGACATTTGGTTTGTTCCCAATGTTTTGCTATTATGAATAAAGCTGCAATGAACATTGGTGCACAAATATTTGTACGTATATTTTTATTTTCTTTTGGGTAAATATCTCAGAATGAAATAATTGGATCCATAAGGTAGGTGTATATTTAGCTTTATAAGAAACTTTTAAAAAGTTTGCCACAGTGGTTCCAATGTTTTTCACTCCCCAGCAACATATAAGGAACCCAATGGCTCTCCATCCTCTCAACATTTTGTGTTTTAGTCTCTTTAATTTTAGCCATTCTAGTGGATATGTAATGGTAGCTCGTTGTGATTTTACTTAGGCTTTCCCTGATGACTAATTATGTTGAGTATTTTTCCATGAGTTTATTGACCATTCACTTAAAGGTGTCTTTTGATGAGCAGATGCTTTTAATTTTGTTGAATTCTAATTTATCAATTTTCCCTTTTCAATTACTTCTTTCTGTGTCTCAAGAAATCTTTGCTTAGCCCCAGTTTACAAAGAATTCATGTATATTTTGTTCTAGGAGCTTATAGTTTTAACATTTACATTTAAGCCCTAATTCATCTCAAATTAATCTTTCTTTATGGTATAAAGTATGGATCAAGTTTCACTTTTTTACCAGTTGGTACAGCACCATTTGTTAGACTTTCTTTTTCTCATTGAATTACATTGCTGCCTTTATAAAAAGAAAAAATCAATTAATATATATTTTCTGCCCTTATGACATAGTTACAGTATTGAGTTTTTTAATCCATGAGCATGATATAGGTCTCCATTTGTTTAGGTCTTTAATTTCTCTCGATAACATTTTGTAGTTTTTCAGTGCAGAGGTCTTTTTATTTCTTTCACTAAGTTTATTCATAGGTTCTTTCTATATTTGGTGCTATTATAAGTGGAATTCATTTTAAAATTTCATTTCCAATTGTTTGTTGTTAATATATAGACATACATTGCATTTTTGTATATTGCTCATGTATACTGAGAGACCTTGCTAAACTTACCAAATTTAGTAGCAGAGTTTTAAAAAAATTATTGTTGATTCTTTTGGGTTTTCTGTCCATCATCATGTTATTTCCAAATAAAGACAATTTTATTTATTCCCCCCAATATTTATGCCTTTTATTTCTCTTTCTTGCCTCATGACATTGGCAAGTACCTTAAGATGAATAGAAATGGTAAAAGTATATATTTTTGCCTTGTCCCCCACATGAAAAGAAATATGTTTAATATTTCACCATTGATAATGATGTTAGCTGTAGGTTTTCCTCAGATGTCGTTTATCAGATTGAGGAAGTTCTCTTTTATTCCTAAATTGGTAAGGTCTTTCCTTTAAAATCATAAATAGGTGTTGGATTTTTTTCCAGTGCGTTTTCTTTAACTGTCAAGCTCATTAGATAATTTTATCTTTAACTCTGTTAATTACATTGATTAGACTTGTGAATTATTTTAGAATGTCAAAGCAACCTTGCATTACTAGAATAAATCAAACTTGCTCACAATATATTATTCTTTTTATATTACTGAATTCAATTTGCGAATATTTTGTTAATGCATTTTGTATCTAGTTGATTTGAATATTTATTTTCTTGAGACATCTTTTATTAGGTTTTGTTATTAAGGCCATGGTAGTTTATAAAATGAATTAGTGTTTTCTCTTCCTATGTTTTAAAAGAGTTTGTCTAATATTGGTATTATTTCTTCCTTAAATATTTAATAGAATTCACATGTACTGTCATCTAGGCTAGGGGTTTTCTTTGTAGAGAGACTTTACGAATTCAATTTTCTTTCATAGGTACATAGCTATTTAAGTCTTCTATCAGTTGGTTAAGCTATGATTTTCAAGGAACTTGTCTATTTCATTTATATCATTTAATGTGTTGGCATGAAGTTATTTATAATAGACCCTTATTAACCTTAACTATCTGTAGGACCTGTGGTTATAGTCTCACTTTCATTCTTGATGTTTGTAATTTGTAGGTTTTTTTCTCTCATTTTTATCGATCAGTATTACTAGGGGTTTATCAATTGTGCTGATATTTTCAAAGAACTAACTTTTGTCTTTGTTGGTTTGTTTCTATTATTTGTCTTCTATTTAATTAAACTTTCTTCTTATCCTAATTACTTTCTTCTGCTTACTTTGGGCCTATTTTGCTCTTCTTTTTCTAACTTCCTAATGTAGAATCTTAGATGATATTTAGGTCTGTCTTGTTTTCTAACATAAACATTTAAAGTTATGAATTTCTTTTTATGCCATTTTACCTGTATTCCCCAAATTTTAATATGTTGTGTTTTCCTTATCATTTAGTTTAGCATATTTTCTAATTTTCCTTGGGAATTGTTCTTTGATACCAAGGTTATTAAAAATATTAATTAATTCTCAAATTTCTATGGATTTTTTTATTGTTGATTTTTAATTTACTCGACTTACGGTCAGAAAATATACTCTGTACGATTTCAATCATTTGAAATTTACTTACGGTCAGAAAATAAACTATGATTTCAATCATTTGAAATTTAGTAAGACATTTTTTTTGCTCAGCATATGGTCTTTCTTAATGAATGTTCTGTAAGTGCTTGAAAAGAATGTGTATTCTTTAGTTGTTAGATACAGTGTTCCATAAACATTCCCTATTTCAAGTTGGTTGATAGTGTTTAAATTTTTTATATCCTTACGGATTATTTATACTCCTTTTTTTATCAATTTCTAAGAGAGAAGTTTTCAAATCTCCACATATGATTTTTCATTTTCTAGTCTCCCTGTAGTTTTTTTTCAATTTTTGCTCTCCATATGCTTTTAAGCTCTATTATTAGGAACATACACATTTAGGAACACATACACACAAGCATACAAAAATTTAGGATTTTTATGTGTTCTTGATGAATTGATTCTTTTATCATTATGATATATTCCTTACCTGTAGCAATGCTCTTTGTTTTGAAGAACATTTTCTCTGATGATAGTAAAGCCACACCAGGTTTTTTATAATTACTATTTGTGTATCATATCTTTTTTTTTATGCATTTGCTTTCAATCCGTGTTTTTATATTTCAATTGTATGTATCTCTTGAATACAGCAAATAGGGAATTCGTGCTTCCCTTCCTCCTAACCTTGGACTTTGCCCCCATAGACAGAATTCTTCCACTAGTCTCACGATAAGAGTCCCATTAAAATTTAAGCTGCTGTCTAGTTACTTTGGATTCCTCGTATCATGAGACCAGTAGGCAGGTAAAATGGTATCATCCTGGCAGAAGTACTGGCCCTGATGATCAGGAAGAGGATGCTGGTTTCTGAACAGTGTGTAATTCCTTACTACACATGGGATGGTCACATAGAACTGCTGTACAGACGTACAACATCTTTCCTCACCACAGACACCCTCCAATAAATAAGGTCTTCTGGGTCATATGGGCCCAAGCAGGAGGGCCACTTGCACCCCACTTGGTTCTGCTGAAGAGCGCTTTCTTTTATATATTTGCTGCACTGTTTGTAGGGACTTTCTTCATTAGGATCGAGTGTCTCTTTTAGTAAATTGAGTTCTGGTCAGAAAACTGGTCCTGGCCTGCAACCTGGGTAAGGTACTGTGATTTTTTTACTGGGGGAGCTGTCTTCCACTTCCTCCTTATCCATCTTTGATTTCTTTCGAGCAATTGAAATTCCCTTGTTGGCTGCCCATATATCTTGCCCCTGCGGATACTGTGTTCTATTAAACATCATAACTCTGTGAACCAGGCTTCCCTGACTGCCCCTCCAACCTCACTGCTCATCACAGTAATTGTGTCCATGTTGCGTCCTCAGTTAAGCACTTCCACCTGGTCTTTATTTGGGGATATTATCATTCCTATTGCTATCAACAGTCCCAGTTTTATAACAGCATCTCTTACCATCAGCTCTGGCCTGCAGAGGAGTGCCACTACTGAGCTTCTCAGTGATGCTCATGCCCTCCCATCGTCTACCCACCCCCCTTTTCCACACCTACTTTTTGATTTCAATTCTTTCACTTCTTTCTTTAAGTATTTATCTTCATGATCTTAAATAACATATAGCTCTATTTGATATTTCAGTTTTAGTCATTATCTATTGACTTTCCACTATGTAAATGAGCTTTCTTTCACAATCATCATCACCATACACTTCTCACCCTCTTGCTCTCCCATCATAATCAATTATAATTTTGGTTAGAGTCAATGTTTGCAATATTATGTCTATGCAATCTCTAGCTATGGCTAAACCATGTGACATACTATCTTTCTTTCTTTCTTTTTTTTTTTTTTGCACAACTTTTTGTATTCCATGGAGTTAATTTTTTTTTATGTTTGTTTACTTTGCTATATGCTCACCACCAATTTATCCCAAAATTCTTCCTCAAAAGCAAAAGTTTCTTTCAGGCCTAAATGCAACTGAGAGTATATCAGGTGATGATTTTTCTCCCAGAGTCTTCAGACTTGTCCAATCTTGGCTAATTCTCTCTAATCAGTTTTTCAGTTTTCTTCCTGGAACATGCTTTCATTATCATCCTGGAAATTCCTTTCTCTTCCCTTTTTTTCTAAATACTATATGTTCTTTTTTTCTTGGTTTACTTTCTGAATAGCTTGTGTATATCGTCTGGTATCTTCCTTAGAGATGGTGCATGGTGGGCTGAGTAATGGCTGCCCACAGGTCTCTACCTCCTAATCCACAGAAGCTGTGGATGTGTCCATTTACATAGCAAAAGGGACTTTACAGATGTGATTAGGTTAAGGATTTTGTGATGAGGAGATTATTTTAGATTATCCAAGTGGGTCCTATGTAGCCACAAGGGTCTTTATAAGGGAGAAAGAGATGTGAACACGGAAGCAGAGAGATTTGAAGATGCTACACTGACTGCTGGCTTTGAAGATGGAAGAAGAGGCCATGAACGAAGGAATGCAAGGAATGTAGCTTTCTAGAAGCTGGAAAAAACATATTCTTCCCTAGAGCCTCCAGAAGGAAACAGCCCTATGGACTCCTTGACTTTAGCCCAATAAAATTGAGTTTGGACTTTTGGCTGATGAAACTAAGAATAAATTTGTATTATAAAACCACCAAGTTTGTGATAATTTGTTACAGAGGCCACAAGGTGTATATGGGAGATGCTTTGGAGACTTTGCATGTCATCCGATTTTCTTCTTTCACTCTGAATGATAGTTTAGCTGAGTATAGAATTCTAAGTAGAAAATAAATTGCCTTCAGAATTTTGGAAGCATTTACCCAAGGCTTTTTATTCTCATTTCAATCATAACAATTATTTTTAATTTCCAAGATTATTGCTATTCACTGCATTTTCCTCCCCCTCCTTACCCCCTGCATCTTGTTTTTATTTCATAAAAGTAATGTCTTCACTTATCTCGCTGAATGTATAAATGATAGAATGTGTGTATGTGTGTGTGTGAGTTTTTTTTACCTAAACAATCTATTCCTTCCAAGTTGCTTTTTTGTTGTTTATTTTTATCTCTGTCTTTTGTGTTTAAAACCTTTCCTCAGATGCTTTTCTTTGACTGTCAGGATGTACTGCTTTGAAGTTGATTGAGGTATAACTGACATACAGTAAACTGAATATATTTAAAGTGTATATTTTGATGAGCATGTCAATTATTAATTTATTGCTCTCATTTCTGAGTGCACCCTTCATTATATGCTCTATGGTAAACAATAGAATTTCTTTAAGCATTTCTCCTTTAAAGTGAGCTTTTTCGGTAGCAGGCTGTGAAGGCACAATGCAGGAAGAAGAGACTCCTTGCAGTTTCCAGCATGGGCCAAGAGGTATGCGTATGAGAACTTTGGTGGAGGCTACCATAGCACAGGTCCAGAACCTGATCTCTCTGCCACTTTCTAGCCTGGTGATAATCTTTTTTGCAGCTCTCTCAACATGGAAACCAAAGACAGTGTAGCTTGCATACAATCACCTGTGGCTCAGAGAGTCACGGACTGAGTAGCAGCTCCTCTGTCTCCACAGCTCACCTGTGGCTGTGGGGTTTGGAGAGGTACACACAGAGCTGCTGCTCTCTCTGTAAGCCTCACACTGCCCACATGTTCCATCCACACCAGTGCCCAGATTCCCACTGCATACCCATGCCATTAGTTGCTCTCTCCTGCTTGCACTCCAGAGATGGGGTGGGGTGGGAGGTTATTGCTTTCTTTAGATTGGCCAAGCCAGCAAACTTCTCTGCTATCTGGTGGGCTGAACCACACCTTCTCCTATGAGGCCTGAACCCCTTCTTGGAGTACTCTCCCTCAGTTCTAGGGTACTATATTTTTCCTTATATCTTCTAGTTACTCTTTTATCATCGTTAATAATTCCATTAAACTTTTCCTGTTTAGCCTGTTATATGGTTTCTATGCCTTGATTGGACCCAAACTGCTACAGTGAGTTTTGACATATGTATACACCTGTAAGACCATCACCACAATCAATATAATAAACATATCTATTACTCCCATAAGCATTCTGATGTCTGTCATCCATCCTGACATTTCTCTATCTCCAGGTAAGCAATTATCTGCTTTTTGTAACTATAGATTAGTTTGAATTTTCTAGAATTTCATAGAAATAGAATCAATTGTGTATATTTTTTAAAGAATTCTAGCTTCTTTCATGCAGCATAATTATTTTTATATTCATCCATGTTGTATGTATTAATAATGTATTCCTTTTTATTGATGAGTAGTATCTCATTGCATGGATAAACCAGAGTTTATCCAGTCATCTGTTGGTGGACATTTAGGTTGTTTCTAATTTTTGGCCATTACAAATAAAGTTGCTATAAATTTTCATGTGAAAAAGTCTTTGTATGGACATAATGTTTTCGTTTGTCTTGGGTAAATACCTAGAAGTGGAATGGCTAGATCATATGTTATATGTAGGTTTAACTTTTAACTGCAGAACTGTTTTCTAAAGTGCTTGTATTATTTTACATTCCCTTCAGCAACATACTCGTATGAGAGTTCTAGTTGCCCCATATCCTTGCCAACATTTGATATGGTTTATCTTTTTAACTTTAGACACTCTAGTAGCTATGTAGTTGTGTCTCATTATGGTTTTAGTTTGCATTTACGTGATTGTTAATGATGTGGAACATCTTTTCATGTGTTTCTGTGCCATCTGTATATCTTCTTTGGTGGTGTTTATTCAAATATTTTGCCCATTAAAAAAATTAGGTATTTTGTCTTCTCATCATTGAGTTGTAAAAGTTCTTGGTATATTCTAAATGCAGGTCCTTAGTCAGATGTATGTTTTGCAAATATACCCCAGTCTGTGGCTTACCTTTTTATTTTTATAAGAATGTCTTTTGAAAATCAAAAGCTTTTAATTTTAGAGAAGTATGATTTATCAATTTTTTCTTTTATAGTTTATGGCTTTTGTGTCTTCTTTAATAAATCCTTGTCAAACCTAAGATTTTTCTCCTATATTTTCTTTCAGAAGTTTTATAGACTATACTATCTTGATATTATTAATAGTTTGACTAACAATCCCTTACTGTTGTTGAATTTCTTGTTAGTGAACTTCTAATGATGATACTAGATTGAAGAGATGTTACACCACACACACACACACACACACACACACACACACACTACTACTACTACTACTACAGAGATATAGCATGAACAAAAACAGCACAACATTGGGAAGCAACAAGGAAGCCAATTTGTCTTTTATCATCTTTTTTACCCACTATACAAATGGACTAGTGAAGCTAATGGAACAAAATACATGAAATCGAGACTATGCTAGAAATCCAGGCTGTATAATCACCAAATTTATGTCCTCTCCTACCCCATAATGTAGAGGTTTGGAGAAAAAAGAACAATAAACAATTTATTGAATAGGTGCCATGCCAAACACTGTGTTGAGACTTTTATATTTAAGGTATAAAGTATAATTATTTTATACTCAAAATGACTTTATATGATTGGCTTCATTATTACATCTTTTTTTTTTTCCCACATGAGAAGATTATATCATAAAGAAGTTAAAAAACTTGTTCTTATCATCTGGCCAGGTCTGTCTATTGCTAGAGCCCATGTTCTTAATCACTAATAATAATAGCTAATAAGCATTGCCTGCTTACTGTGTGACAGGCACTGTGCTAAACCCTTTACAAATATTAACTACTTTGATCTTCAGAACAAAGCTAGATGGTAGGTATTACTATTATGCCTCTTTAAAAATGAGGAAAGTGAAGTACAGAAACCCAAGTTCTCAACTATTAAGAGCAAGGCCAGGATTTGAATCCATGAAATCTGGCTCCCGAGCCCCCCTCACGTGTAACCATCATGCTACGTGGTTTCTCCATGAATAACGAATGGCTGTATTTGTTGGGTAAATCAAGCAAATGACCCAGATGAGTCTTTCCCTCCAACAACTTTTTGAAATGTAAGATAGCTTTGTTTTTTATATTCTCCTTGGCACCTGATTCTATTGACTTGTCACTATCCCATTCCTTCTCTATCTTCCTACTATGACTTACCCGTGTCTGTGCCTTGTAAGTCCCTGGTGATAATAAAGCCATGTGTGTGCGCTAATAGGACAGGCCAGGGGAGGTGGCTGCCTCCCTAGGCAGCAAGGAGCCTCTGTGGGTACCTCATAGCTTGAGTCAGGAACCTCTGAAGGGAGTGTCTCCCCCTGGATGCTCTAATCCATTTGTACCAATTATTGGCTTGGTTAAGGGAGATGGCAGGACCTTAAGAGGCCTGCAAAAGGAACATTTCAATTGCTTGTCGCTTTTCCCACATCCCACCACTTGGGTGTGAGACAGGAGTATATAGTGCAGAAAGAGATTTGACTTGCGCTCGAGTCCTACCTTTTGGCCTCAATGTTTTTACTTTGGCCTAGTTTCTTAACTTCATTTCACTTTAGTTTCTTCCTCTGTGAAAAATGGAGATATAACTGACCTCACAGGAATGTTGGTGGTCTAAGAAAGCTCACGTATATAGATAATAATATAATGCTAGCTGACACTTATTAAGTGCCTACTCTGTACCAGATACTCACAAAAGCTCTTTATATGAGGAGTTAACTCATTTAACATTTACAACAGTACCGAATAGGTACTATTACTATCATCATCACCATTTTACAGATGAGAAACTGAAGCACAGAGGGACTAAGATAATTGTCCACGGTCATTCAACAGAGACCAGAGAAGCTGGACTATGAGCCCAGGCAGCCAGATCCCAAGCGTGTGCTCCTAAGCGCTGGCATTTACTGAACTTGCATAAATATTTCCTTTATCTTTTCTTTCTTTCTTTCTTTTCTTTTTTTTTTTTTTTTTAAACAGTAAGAGCCTTTTCTAACCTGTCCTTTGGGAACTAGTATGTTATAGTTAAACTTCAAGGGATCTGGGATGACTGAGAGAGTGCTCTCCCAGGTCTTGACTGCTTAATGTAGGTTCCAGTTCTGGCTCTGGTCAGCTGTTTTCACCTCCCTGAGTCCCATGTTTCTCTCTATAAAATGTTGAGGGGAGTGTTCTAGTTAATTTCCAACGCCCTTTCCAGTTGTCACATTCCTCACATCTATGATTAAGTTCCTGAAAGGTTTAAGTACTGATAAAAGTGCCATTAAGTTGTGTATACTCAGCCCTGGCAGCCGTCTGTTACCTAAGATACCTGGGGTGGAGGTTGAGGCCAGGGTGGGTGGAAGGGAAAGCTTCCTTGTCTGGCAACCGTGTGTTGTACTGTAGATGACGGAAGACTGTTCAGCAATGTGCAGTGTCAGTGAGTTTCCTCTGATTTCTGGACCATGGTATATTGCAGCCGACCATCAAAGACAGTTTTCTAACAAGAGAACCTTGTGCAGTAAGTTCCTCAGGCTAGTGACTGGAGATAATTGAGACAGGATTGAATGGGTCACAGGCAGAGAAACTTGGAGGATAGACCTATTTGAGAGATGAACTGGTTGACCCAAGGCCTCTCTGTCTATCATTCCTTGACCTCAGGTCAGAGTGATAGAAAGGGGGGAAGCTATCAAGGCAACTAGGGATTCTCCTGCCTTGGAATTTTGGAGAAGCATAAATGACTGTTTGTCCTATATGGGTTAGGCATTCACCTGCCTGTAGGCAGAGGGCTGTGAGTCTATGACCTGCTGGGACATACTTTTGGCTACAAAGTCTTGCCTTCAATGAGGTGACTGATCTTTATAAAATCCTATAGCTGGGTTCTTACAGGCTGTTGCTGCAGCAGTAATGGCAACCACCATTGACTGAGTGCTTCTTATATGCAAGACTCTGGCCAAGAACTTTCTCATGGATGGGAAAGAGACTGAGTTTTGACTGGGCCGCCCACTGGCTGCATGACTGTGAGCAAGTCACTCTCTTTTTGTATTTCAGTTTCTAAAACTGTAACATGGGGATAATCTACATAACAACGCAAGGTGGTATACAATTTCAATGACTTTCTTTTAGTGTCAGTAGAAGATTTCTGGACAAATGGATGCAAAGCACTAGGCAAACAGAAGACATTCAATAAGTGATCCATAGATTGTGGATCCCCTAGGGCAAGACTGACTGGTGTCTTTATTACTCTGGCATCCTCAGAGCCAAGAGCAGGGCCTGGAACACCACAGGTACTCACCACTTTATATGATCAAGGGCCCTCTCCACAGGGAAAGTCAAACCGTCATGAGTATTTATGCATCACAAAATTTGTAAACCTAAACCACTAGAAACAGACAAAAGCATACTATTAATAGGAGATTTTAATGTCCCTTTTATTTTTTATTTCATAGCAAGGAAACTGGACCCTCCCCTCCAAAAAATATGCAAAGATATTGAAGGCATAAAAATATAATAAATATAAAGAAGATCAAATTGAGATCGTTCTCTATCTTCACATTCTGAACACAGAAAAACACCTTTAAAGAGAATGTTGGGACATTGACAAAAACTGACCACAGAGAAATCCTCACTAAATCTCCGAAGGGAAGTTGTACAGATGACATTGATTTCAAGGCAGTGGAACTAGAAATCAAAGACAAAATGGGAAAACATAAATCACTTGGGTCAAAGAGGAAATCAAAAGGGAAATTGCATGATATCAATAAATATTCTATTACCCAGGTCACACAGCTAACATTGGCAGAGCTGGGATTGCTGGAATCTGGGTCTCCTAACTAAGCGATTCAGCCACGAACTGATTTGCGAGCCGGGAAAAGTTCCTTGAGCCTTTGTTTCTCCTTCTATCAAACGGCCTCGAGGGCTCGCAGGGCTCAGGTCCCCCCGCAGGTTTGAGGCGTGGTGGGGGAGGGGAGGTGGGCGTGCGGGAGACGCTGGAGCAACAACTTTCTGGGACGTCGGAGGGTGTGGGTGTTGAGAGGCGGCAGCAGAGGGCGCTGGGTCGCCGGCCTGGGCCGGTGTCTGCCATTGGTCGGGGCTCGGGCGCTGGGCTGGAGAGTTGGTGGAAAGTGACAAGTTGAGGGAGGCTGAGAGCAAGAGAGGGAGCGCGAGCAGCGGGAGGAGTCGCCGCAGCCGCCCGGGAAGGAGCCCGGGACGACAGCCCGCGGGCGCAGGGCGCGCTCTTCTGAATCCGAGCTGGGGAGACTCGCCCTCCGCTAGTGCGAGACGGACAGCTCAGGACTGGCCGGCCGGCGAGGCGAGGCTGCAGCCGGACGGCTCGGGAGGGACCGCCCTTACGGGGTCCTGAAGCGGCCGGGCGGAGGCGAGGGAGCAGGTTAGAGGGACAAAGAACTTTGCAGACGCCCCCGGCATCCTGCGGGGAGAGCGGCCGGGACGAGGTGGCCGGGACTCCGGGCAGAGCCCGTGGATGTTCTGCGCGCGGCCTGGGAGCCGCCGCCGCCGCCGCCGCCGCCGCCGCGAGAGGAGGAATGCACCGGCCGCGCCGCCGCGGGGCGCGCCCGCCGCTGCTGGCGTTGCTGGCCACGATGCTGCTGGCGGCGCGTGGGGCTGCTGCCCAAGGTAAGAGGCGCATCCGCGGGTTCCCTAGCCCACCCGCCCCTCCGCCAGCCTCCGGTCTGCTAGCCCGGCACTGGGCAGACAGGAAGCGCCGCGCTCGCCTCGGGGGCGGCCGCGACCTGTCCGGGGTCTCGCAAACGCCACTCCCGGCGCAGGGGGAGGCAGGCGAGGATTTGCCCTGAAGCCCGTTGCGGGCCGGGGATACGTCCGAACACCCCGTCTGTGCCCAGCATCAGTTGTCAGCGCTGACAGCGTGGCGGGGTTGGGGATCGTGGGGTGATTAGGGACACTTCCGCGCTGTTCATCCCGGCATCTCTCGCTGGACCCTTCTCGCGCCCCAACCGGTGTTCAGGCAAGTCTGTCCTGCCCCCAAGTAGCAACCGTGTCGTCCCGAAGGCGCGGTCCGAGAGGGAGTTTGTATTTTTAGTGATGCCTGCGAGAGCCCAGGCTGTCCGCAGACCCGCCCAAACAAAAGCCCTGTCCTCCTGGGGCTCAGGCGGCCTCTCCTCTTCACCGCCCCAGGCTCTGCAGCCTTCTGGAGGGTCACGCTGGAGGCCACAACATGTGAGCTGCCTCCGCCGCCGCCACTTTGTGCAAAATACGCTGTCAGAGGCGGCCTGCTGCTCCAAAGTGCTCTGATTGTGCACGTGTGTGTGTGTGTGTGTGTGTGTGTGTGTGTGTGTGTTAGTTACAAACAAGGGCGGAAAAGCCATCTAATGCATACTTGATTTTGGTAATCTCCAAAGACAATTGCAACAGTTAGAGAAAGACTCCACCGAAAGCCCGAGCGTCTTAGTTCGCTGCGGGAAGCTTGGATCCTTGCTGCGTCTGAGCCCCTACACAATGAGAGGGAAGAGCCCGGCTGCGCCAGTGGAGACAACCGATTCATTCTGTGGAGGTTGGAGGGGGAAAGTTGATTAAAGTCCCCAGGGTCTTGGGCCTCACTTTTAACATGTATCCCTTGAGGGGGTGCCGGAGCCCCTGGATTCTTTCCTCCCTTACTCCCAGCCCAAACCCGTGCAGATAAATCGGTCTCTGCTCTTTTATCATGCATCTTTCATTTTTAACTTAGCGCTGTGCTTAGGAAAAGAAAAGGCTGTGGGTTATTTAGCAGCTGAGAGGAAAAGATGTATTCACTCCATAGACTAGGACAACAGAATTAGTTTTTACTAATATCTACCTATAATTTTCGTGGTAGAAAACACGTTCTGGAAGGAACTTGTGTGTGCATGTTGATTCTTAGAGATGATTTTGGGGACGTGGAAACCACATTTTCTGAGGATGGTTCTGAAATTGATCTTGTATTGAGGTTATACTAATCTGGAGGCTCCTGGGGTAAATACAACTCCTAATTGTAATTAAGATGTACATCAGCTAGGAGGGCACCTTCCTGGTGAAAATTCCTAATGAAATGTAAACAGCTTAGTCACATGGATGTTTGCTTCGGTGATGCCAAACATCTGGGCCCCTGCCACACCTGGGTGAAAAGTAAAAAATGGGCCACGCTGCCTAAACAGTGTAAACATCTTTCTGATTTCAGGTTGCCCAGCAGATTGAGGTGGAGACGACCAGGTGATTCTAGCTAAGGTCCGGGTCCTAGCTTGGGACTTTGATTAATCCAGTTATATATGCTCTGTTCTCTTTTACTTCTGCATAATCTTTCAACAATGGTTGCTTTTAGATCATGGCCGGTGGGGTAGGGAACACACCTTTCTTTGGTCAGCTGCCTTTAAATAAATGTCCCTATAATGATTTTGCTGAGGGTAAGACAATTCCGTTATCAGCAGTCACCCAAATTCTGTATTCCAGACTCTCAAATAATGAGCTAAAATCTGTTATCATTGTTTTATTTGTCGTCTTAAAAATCTCTTTCCATTTCTGTGCCTCGTTGATCTTTTCTCTGGGGACAAAACTTCTAGTGGAACTCAGATTTACTTTTTGTCTGATCCAAGATTCTTAAGGTAACTCAGCCAGTGGCTCAGGAAATCAGCTGAAAGGGGAGATACGTTTCATTTAGTCATTAAAAAAAAACCAAAAAACAAAAAAACAGCTCAGGATTTCTTCCATTACTTTGCTATTTTGTTAGCCAGGAGGAACAAACCTTTAAATTTATTTTTTTCTGGTCTGTTCCTTGTTGATCTCCTCACCTACTTCCTACCTACCCAGAGCCAAACTTCTAGGAAGCTGAAGCCATTATAACGCCTCCAAAGTTTAGGGCCTTCAGAACCTGCTGGGTCTTTCTCAGAATCCTGTAGTTTCTGTGGTTTGGCTACTTGAAGTCAGAGGGAGGTGGCCTGCTACTGTGTTTGCTGTCACTTGTTCACCTTCCAACGCCATTTTAATAGGTGTCTGTCCTGTCTGCCTTCAGAATAGGAGTCTCTTGAGGACAGTAAGACTGTCAACTTTCCCAGTGAGAACACTGAGGGCCAAGTCAGCCAGCTCCAACTTTATTGGAGACTCCTGAAAACCCTCCCTAGACAGAGCCACACCGAGAGAGGCCCCGTAGACAAAGGGTGTGGTCGAACCGTGTCTGGCGGTGTGTGGGAAATATTTAATAATTTCCAATATCACTTCAGCATACCTGGTAGGCTGTTACCCTGATGCCTTGGATTATCTTTCTGATACTTAATTACAAGTCCTTTTAAAAACTCAACCATAGTCTGTATTTTCTTCTCTCCACCTCCTGCATGGTGAGTATAGGCCTCAAATTAGACTTGAAAGTTTCTAAATGGTGTGTCACTAGCATCCATTAGTACCCAGTTTGGCTGTGGTTTGATGGTGACCACATACCCCATTTTAAATATTTTTGAAAATTTTACATAACATCTTATGGAGAAGGGAATGCTTTGTAGACTATGTGTATATTGATGTAAATGTATCTCTACATATAAATGGCATATGTGTATGCACATATATAGGAAATGGTCCATAGATTTTTGATGAATGAATGGAGAATAACTTTTTTTGTCTTATGTAAAATTGTGGTGTTATTTGCTTTCTTAGTAAAAATGCAACATGGCATGTTTTCAAGGATTTTTTTGTCTTTTCTTGCCCCATCTTCTAGTATGAAGGGAGTGCAGTAGAACTTAACAGTAGTAGAGCTTAATGGTTATGAGCACAGGATTTGGAGTTTAACAGACATGGATTCAAGTCTTTTCTCTGCCACATACTGGGTATGTCAATTAGTTTTCTGAGCCTTACCAGAGTTTTATGCGAAAACATATATGTCAGTACTGGAGAAGAGCACTCAGCCTAGAGGGTCTTAATTTGGGGTACCTGAAATTGAGGATGTGCGGACCCCCAGAAATAGTATACACAATTTCATGTGCATTTTTGTGGTTGTGTGTTTCTAGCTGTAATCTGATTTTCTGAGAAAATTGCAACCCCAAAAGATAGCAACCATTGATTTGGAGTATTTGATGCCTGGGGCAATGAGTTGCCTTCCTGGGTAGGTTGTGAGGGGTTTAGTGTTGGTGGTGGGTCCTGGGCCTTAGCCCAGATCTGCATAATCCGTGGAACCTCTACTCTCCTCACTTTCCAGTTTCCCTCCCACCAGGCCAGCTGTTATTGGGCCTGGAAGAAGCTGAAGAATGGTGCCAAGTCCTTTGACCTCAATGTATTTCCCTGAACCCAAGCGTTCTGAGATACCTCTGTTAGTACAATTTATTTAACAAAAACTTGTGTAATCCTTAGAGTGGGATTCTAAGCATTTTGCAAGTATCATCTCACTGAATTCTCACAACACCCCTACGAGGAGATGGCATCAATCACTCATTTTAATTTAGGCACAGAGAGGTTAAGTTACTTTCTTAAGGTCACACAGCCAGGAAATGGCATTGCTGGGCTTACAAACCCTGAGAATTCATGGCTCTTAACTGCTGCCCTAGACAGTCTTTCCTGGGTTAAGTCTTAAAATATGCCAAAGGTGCCATTTCCTCAGGTTTTCCAAGAGCAGCAAAGCAAGGTTTTCTTAGCCATTATCTAGGGGTAATAAGAAATGATTGGGGATAGCCAATTTCAAGTTTCCTTCCTGTGCTGGAGTTCCCTGAGCCAGTCTTGCTGTAACACAGATATAGACCAGAAGGGCCTCCAATGGTCTGCACCTCTGATCAGCAGGAATTACATTGTTGTAATGAACTGCAATTTTGATGAGGTTTGAGGAGTGTGTCTGGCAGTTCCTTCCAACCAGCGATGAGATATAGTTTGATGAAGTGCCTTTGTATTTGCATCTTGGTTGTGGACTGAGGAGGGGTGATTTATTAGTGTGCTCTCTAGTGGGAGAGCTGGCTTGCCAGCTCCGAAGTCCCGATGTGGACCAGACCCTGGCAAATTCGGCCCGCGCTGGGAAACTCTCAAGTCTCTGAGGCCTCTTTCTCCAACAGAAGGGCCTCCGCCTGGCCTTACCTATTCCCTGCAGGGTGACAGGAGAGACTGTTCTGCAGACACACGAAGAGAAAGGAATAGTCTCCTATGAGTCTGAGAAAGTTCTCTGGAGTTGCGGGGGAGGGGATGGCAGGAGTCGTGCGGGGAGGGGGAACTCTTGGAAATCCTTAACTAAATGCAGCTGCTTGTTACACGGAGCCTGACTTGCATGCCAGGAATATCTAAAAAGCTAACGAATACAAAATAAAAATAAACAGCAGTAAAAAGGCTCTCTCTTTGTTGCAGTAAGCTCGGTTGGGGTTTTCAGTTTGTTTAGGAATGGGATAATTGTGGCATCCACTTTATTTTGGTAAGGCAGTGAAACGTGGATGGATGTTATTGTCATTGGGATGCTACCACCACCTGAACTTTTTCCTTCACACCTCCCCCTTTGGAAAGCCCATGCATGGCCATCCACAGGGCCTGAGTCTCAGACTGTGGCCCCTGCATGAATGACATTGGAATAGGCCAGATAATTTAATGGGATAATCTTGGCAGGGCCAGCAAATTTCACACCCCATCTCTCACTAATAGAAAGACAGTAGAAGGCTACAACATCCTCAGATGAAAAGGTTATATAAAAAGGCTCTGCTTAACAGTAACTGTCTGTCCATAAATAAGGTTCTGTAGAGTTTTGATCCCAAAGCTGTTATTAAATACTGATAAGCCAAGCCTCGTAATGTTTGGCCTCCTTACATTTCCTTTATTTTTTTCTTTTCTCCCTAGAACCATAGCTTTTTTTTTTTTAAGAGGGGAAAGGGACCTAAAAGAACAACCAGTCCAAACTGTTTATTTTCTCAAGTATTTCTATACAGAAAGGACCTTCTTTTATAGCCATTTAAAGAGCCAGTGTGGAGTAACAGAAATGGAATGGGATTTGAACCTGACAGGGTAGGGTTTGAATTGGGGCTTTGCAGCTTACTGGCTGTGTGGCCTTGGGCAAAGTTCTTTGACCTTCTGAGCCTCAGTTTCTTTCTCTGAAAAATGGGGATAACAGTGATATTTGACTTGCAGGGTTTTGTGATAAGTAAAGGAGATAATGGACGCAGTACCATGAGCCTCTTAAACATGTAGTGTGTTAGCCACTGTCATTATCAGGGACTTGCTGGAAAAATCAGCAAACTTGGCTCCAATGCAATGATCCTTATGCTGTGAGACACGAACCAAGACTCAGAGAGCAGCAATTTTTACAATATTTTCAGACTCTTAGATGTTTTGTTTCACAGGGAGCATATAGCTATTCCAGATTTGAACCCAGGCCAGTGCTGGGGACTGGGATGGAAGAGATTCCACAGTACAGTTTTGCAAAGCCTTAAAACAAAGGCTTTTTTCAGAACAGCGAGCTTTTTGGGGAAGAGCAATCCCTCCCTGGTGCTTGGTGTAATTCCAGAATCCTGCAATGGGGAATGTTACATTTCAGGGACCTCCACTTGTAATCTGACCGTTTTTAGCTCCAATATCCAAATAATCTTGTTGAGCACAACTTGAAAGAAAAGGATAATGGCAGGAGGAAGGAATCCTGAGGTGTTCTGTTAGCCATTTAAAATTTCTGAGTACAAAAAAAAAGTTCATGTTACCCAAAGAGAGAAGAGTAATGAAGTGTGTGAGGAGAGACAGGGGAGATAAAAAGAACTTCTAAAGAGCAAGGCAGGGTTTGTGTTGTCTATTTTTATTTTTCAACAGTTAAAGCTTGTCATTCAATGCATTTCAACTAATATTTATTATATATTTATTATATGCAAGATTATGGTGTTAGTGCCGAGAAAGAAAACATCCCTGCCCTCAAGGAGAGACGGAGAAGGGAAATTTTTACTTTTTAAAGAACCTGCTATGTACCAGGCATAATTCTTTACACTAGATGTTAAGCTTATATTTCCCAGCACCCCTTTGAGGTTGGGCTTCTGATCCCATTTTACAGATAAGGAATTTGAGGCTCGGGAAGGTCAGTCTTTTGGCCAACTTCACACAACTATTATGTTGGGATTTGGCATTTGGTGTTCTGACTCTCAATTCAAAATTACACTGTCCTTGAAGTGTAGCTGGAGAGACAGGATGAACACACATGCTTCCTCATGCCAAGTGAATCATGGAAAGGGTTGTGAAAAAAGGGCTGTGGGAACACAGGGGTGGAAGACGTGAATTCTCACTTGGGGAATTGGAAGGTCAGAGGGAGAACATTAGTGTCCTTCATCGGCTTATTGTGAGGATGCAGTGAGACAGGTGGAAAATGCTCAGCACTGTCCATACACGTAGTGGGTGTGCAGCGAGTGTTCTGCTGTCATGACGCAGCTAAAGAGGAGCCTGGTCAGGATTTAGCTGCCTTCAAAGTCCTGTGCGCTTACTTGTTCGGCTGTGCTCCTTTTTAACAGGCATGTGCTTGTTGGAAGAGTAAGTGGCTGTACCATCTCCAGATGGAAGGGGAGACACCAAGACAGTTTCTCTGGTATCCTCCCCACCTGCTCTACTCCAGATTGTTGGATACAGCTCTGCTTTGAGTGCGGGAGGGGAGTTGCACAGGTGTGACTTTGGCGCGAATCACAGTGCCTAATCAGAAAGTACCACTCCTGGAACTCTGGCCGGAATCTACCATGTTCCCTATTCACTGATCATACGTTTTCTCTGCACTTAACTGTGAGCCAAGTATTGTTCTAGTCGCTGGAGATACGAAGGTGAATAAAGCTTGGTTCTTGCTTTGGAGGCTTTTTCACATGGCAGATCTGTGAAAGAGATTGCTAGCCGATCACCAAATCTGTTCCCATCTCTGGCACATGGCTAGATTGCATTTCCCAGTCCCCTTGCAGTTAAGTGAGGCCATGTGACTAGCTATTAGCCCTTGGAATGAGATTGGAAGCAATGAGTATCACATGTAGGCTTAACCCATGAAAAACTTCCCAAGCAGCAGTGCTGTGATTCTGAACGTGGCAACCCAGGAAGTTGCGTTGACGATACTGCAGTTGGGGAACAGCCTGGAACTTCCCCTTAATCACCGCATAGTGGAAACCACCTGCCAGTTCACACTTGTTTAGGTTTTGTGTGAGCAAGAAATACACTTCTCTTGTAGTGAAGGCTGAGATTTTGGGCTTTATCAGTTACAGCTGCTAATGTTACCTTAACTAACATTATTTACATAACTAACCTTTTATATATATAGTTGTCAATCATAGTGCACCACGAGGTCGGTCAGCTTTGGGGGTCAGGATTAGCCTGTTTAGATAGAATACAATAGGAAATACCAGAGTGCATTACATTAATAAGGTGAATATTGTTTGGGAAACTTTATCCTCAGTTCTGTATTGCTGATTTGGGTTATTATTGGGCTCTCAGGATGAAAAGTTTGAAAGCCACTGGTCTTGTGGAGGCAGACAAGCGAACAGCTCTGTATGGGGGTGTGTGGTAGTTATGCCAGTAGTAGCTAAGTCCCGGTGCAATGGAGACTCAGCTAAGGAAGTGCCTAGTAAGCAGAGGTGGCAAGCAGTGTTCATTTTTCTAGTTACTTGGTATTGGCTGGCCTCAGTGCAGTGTTAAGAAGGATTCTGAGGTTCTTTCAGGATCTCCGGGAAGGAATATTGTGGTCTGATAGCATCTGCCATGGGCTTGGGTAGGAGAAGTGGAGGCTCAGACTAGTTTGCATCTGACCCCTTCACATGGAGTCTGGGCTCCTTCTAGTGAATTAACCCACTTTCCAAATTTATGGCACACACACAGTATCTGTAGCACCATGCTAAGCACTGTGGGGAATCTAGAAGAGCTGTGACTAGCCCTTGGGGAATTTACCTTTTAGGGGCAATAAAATAGGCACTTGTAAACTAATTATACAGCCAGTGAGTACAGAGTTAGCAATTATAGATGTAGAATGCTGAGAAGGGGGAGGTCTTTGGGGAGGAAATGGGACATGATGGAAGCCTGGAAGGATGAGATGGGGAAAGGAGGAAAGGAGCTGGACATTCTGCAGCTGCCCTGGTGTCCATGGACTTGCCTACGCTGTCCTGGGTTCTTAAACTCGGCCTTCGTTCTGGAATGAAGCTGGCCTTTAGAGGATGGGAGAGGAATGAAGAAGAAAGAGGGCTTTGTGGGTGCCTGTTACGTTTTTTACATATGAAGGGGTGGGGGAAGGGAGGAGGAAGCAGGATTTTACGTCCTGGGAGTATGATGACTTATCTCTCCCTCCAAGAGAGTGCCCCAGAGAGTTAAAAATGCTTCAGGGCTGCTTGTCAAAGGTACCTTCTGTCGTATTCCCTGGGCAGCAGCGGTTTTGTTTTGTAGTGTTGGTTACTGAATCCCAGGCCACCTCTTGCCTGTTTGATGAAAATCATAGTAGTATAGTAATGATTAACACATCAAGCATTTCGTGTACCATGTTAAGTGTTCTTAACGCACAGTCTTCAGGACCACCCTATGAGGTCGCCACTAGCATTATCCCCATTTTCTAGCTAAGGAAACTGGGATACAGAGAAATAATCTGCTCAAGGCGACACACTGGGAGGACCAGTCATATTGGTCCTAGTCATACTGAGTCCATGGCTTTGTCCTTCATCGCTATGCCACTGCATCGCATGTTTTTTTTTTTTTTTAACTCTATCTGATGATTCAGATTTTCTGTAAGATCCCAGCCAAAGAGCTGAGTCAAATAATTATAATTAAATCCTCCATTTGTATAGGGCTTTGCAGCTTACAAAACTATTTCATATGAAACATTACCATTAATTTTCCAAACAATTCAATGAAATAGGATTTCTTTCTTTCTCTTTCTCCCTTTTAAAATTAGGTATGTGAGTGAGGTTGGCGGCTGATGTCAGGTCGCTGTAGCTGGTGAAGCCTGTGGGAAACCCAGTCTCTTTGACGCCAGGCCCATAGTGCTTTCTGCTCTAAAAGGTTACCTGTGTTTAGAAGTCGTGACTCTAAGATACTGATATTTGTCTATTTTCACTGTGTGGGGGCGGAGCCCCAGAGAGTAGTTTCCAGGCTCTCGGCCTCACATAGACAGGTGCTGGCTCAGGTAGTAAATGGCCAACTGTGATTGCATGGCCATCAGCTGTGGCTAGTTGGCCGTCAGCTGTAACCAGTGAGCCATTGGCCACTAATATAACTGCTGTGGCTACGCTAAGAGAGAGAAGGAGAAGAGAAAGAATGGGGCTAGCAAGAAGATGGCGGCTGGGCTGGCAAGTGTGGATGGCGGTTTGCGGACAGTGTGGATCCAGCCTCCAGTGAGAGTATAGTGCCGCCAGCGAGAATATACTAGTATGACTCCCCTATCTATGGCTCCTTGCGTGTTCCTTTTCGGCCTCACCATGTCCTGCGTTCTTGTATGGGGAGCGGGAGCAGAGACCCTGCATGACACCCTGCATGACAAATGGCGCAGCGAGCAGGGTCTCCAGCATGACACACTGTCGTTTCATCAGCAAATGAATTTGCCTGATTCTTCTCAAATCAGCTCTTGTTTTCAGAAATATTTGTGAGGCATTTGTAGGTGGGGCCCGGGGCTAGGATTCTTGTAACCTAAGAAAGTTTACTTGCCAAGAGACAGAGGAGAAGTTACTTAAAAAGAAGGAGCTTCCTAAGAGGTTGGTGATGGCGGCAGGTAAGAGCACCCCTTGATAGAAAGCCTTTGGCCTCAGAAGGTCTCGTTGTGAGACTGGGCTCACTGCTTTCCTGCCAGGTCAGCAAATTACTTGACCTTTCTGAGACTCGCTTTCCTCACCTGTAAAACAGGAAGCGGAATGGTGCTTGCCCTGACAGGGTGGGGAGTGCTTGTACAGTGCCTGGATTGTATTCAGTGTGGGCTCTCAGCTATTCTGTGAGTTAAGCTGAGAGCAGCAAGAGTGTACTTCCTCCTCTGAGGTTTTCCCAGGATGTGATGGCAAAATTTCTCAACCTCAGCACCTTGTTACCCTTTGTTTCACAATATAATCATCGTTGGGGTAGACCTTCCTAGTACCTGGAACTTTTAGGTTATAATGACATTAATATTTCTCAAGGATGGGGCTTTCTTATCCTCTATGAAGGTTAAACATCTAAGGTAAAAACAGATCCTGCCTCCTGAAATCCTAGATACCCGCAAAAAGGCTCCTATCTGTTCTTCCCAGGAAATTGACACCATTTCCTGATGGGTTCCGGCATATATCAAAGCAACTTATGCTACTTTTCCTCCATAAGAGAGGTTATAGCCTCACCTCTTGGATTTCACTGTGATTCAGGTATTTCGTAGTTTTTACATAATTTTCACATTCCCTGCAGGGTTTTGGTTGTTTTTCTTTTCCCCACTTGAACTTTCAGCGTGATGAAAGTTAGCCCTTCATATGGACTCCTGAGAGGTGTGCCTTAAGAAAGTGGTGATTAGCTTAGTGGTGGCTGTTTCCCTCCTTTTCCCTTCAGAGAATTGTTGTAGTTGAATAGGAACATCCAGTCCCAAGACATTGCCTGTTTGAGATTAGCTGTGTAGACTGCTTACAATAAGCAGCAACAATTTTTGATGATGTTCTTAATTCTACTGGTGAGTTACCACTTTTTCTCTATGCTGCTCCCAGCGCTCTGCTCTGCTCGCTCATTCATATCCGCGGTTCCTAAACGAAGGAATCAAAATGCTTTGCCTGTGGCCAGATCATCTTCAGAGAGTCAGAACCTGCTGTGGGGGGGTCTCTGAGGGGACACCTGATAAATCGCATTCCTTTTCCCCACAGAACAACGGAGGAGCTGAGCTGAGCTGAGCTGAGCTGAGCTGAGCTGAGCTGAGCTGAGCGTGCCCAGTTTGTTCCACCCACTTCATCAGTACGTCACTGTCTAATGCTGTGTCCCAAGCCCCTGCGAGGAGTACTTAGTAAAGGAGCAGAGAGAGTCCAGTCACTTAACACTAATGGGCTTCCCTCCCCAAGATGAAAGCCCTGGGTGTAGGGAGTAAAGCATTCCTCCCTTACACTGGTTGCCACTTGATTTTTTTTTCAAAGGAGCAATTGCCAGATTTCATGGTTATGTTGGGGTTAAGATGTATATATATCTGAGCCTCAGTGTTCTCTTGGGGATAAGTGACATCCTTTTATAAATACACATGTATAGAAAACATTACCAGAGGTTATGTCTGAGTGGTAGGATGGTGGGTGATTTTTGTTTTCATATTAGGTCTCCGATTTTGGTTTTAATGGATGTATATTTTGTATCCTGTAGTGGAATCCTATTATTTTGTCTCCAGAATTATTGTCCCTAATTCAATCTTCCTCCCCTCACTTCCTCCTCCTACCTCTTCATTGGTTGGGAGAAGAAACCGCTTTGGCCCACACTCCAAGCTTGTTATGGGGAGACTGCCAATCATAACCCCGTCCCCCAGCCTCACTATGACGGGCTAATTATAATCTTTCCTTGGGATTTAGGGGAAGCCCCTCTGGGTGGGGACACAAGAGGTGCCCTTCGCCTTGTCTCTGCCCCCGAAAGAAGTTGGCGAGGAAGAGAGAATGACTGATATCCCGAGCAGGCTTTGCTGAGAGCCCTGACGGTGGTCAGTCTCTCCTCTGAGATTCTCTGCCCAGAGCCTGCGGACTGTGCTTTGCGTGAGGTCATTGTGTCCTGACCATGTACATGCCTTACCTCACCAATCCTCACCACAAAATAAAGTGGTGTTATTATTTAACCTAAAAGAAAGCAGTTTTAATGCTCTTTCTCACGAGAAAATGTGCATCCATTAAAACCAAAATCAGAGACCTAATACGAAAACAAAAATCACCCACCATCCTACCACTCAGACAGAACTTCTGATAATATTTTCTGTACATGTGTATTTATATAAAAGAATGTCACGTATCCCCAAGAGAACACTGAAGCTCAGAGATGTTCAGCAACTTCCCCAGTGTCATCTAACCAGCCCACTTCTTTATGAGCAGGGACCAGATCTTATGTTCATTAACTGCTGTCTGGTCCAGCACATTTTACTCAGTAGGAAATCACCAAGTATGTGTTGAGTGAATGCTAACTTCAGAGTAATTAAGTGCCACAAGGAAGGTACATACAGTTAGTTTGTAGCTCAAGGAGGAGACAGATGTGCATTGTTCAGAATTACTGGGATGGTTTTCTGAAGGAGGTGGAACTGGAGTTGGAGACAGATATTCATTTGTTTCCCTCCAGTATGCAGCGTCCTGAGTGGTCAGAGTCAGTGCGTGGGGATACCTGAGCGCGTCCTGCTGTCAGGGCCGTGTACTGCCCAAGACTCAATGATTACATTTTTCTGAAAATGCAAAAGATCCAAGTGAACATGTGTCCATGTGGACATGGCAGAGAGGGCCAGAGAAAGAGATAATATGTTATCCAGAAGGAAATTCACAGCTGTTGAGGAAATAGGAAATTAAGACCTAAAGAAATAAAATGAGGGAGTGAAAGAATGGGGGCACAACCAAAATGTTATCAAGGCACTACTGACAGGCCTTTTAGGCAGGCCTTCCCAGTCTGTCTGCTCTCACCTGGCACCTCTGCACACGGTGCTTTCCCTGGGGCTAGCCCCTCCCACAGGAACATGCTTCTAACCCGTCAGCTACCAGTGCTGCTTCGGTGCAAATGTCAGTTCCCCGACTGGCCCAACTAGATTGGGTTCCCACCTACTGGCTTTCCTTTGAGGTACCCTGTATTTTTAAGTATTCTTCATTATAATTTGTAATTAAATATTGACTTGTGAGAGTATTACTCTTGTGCTACCTTCTCTATCAGTGGACTGGACACTCCTTAGAGAAGGGCCTGAGTCTGGGTTAGGGCCAGGACCCTGTCAGGTGGCCAATTGAATCGACTCTCCTTCCTTTTACTAATCTTTGTTCTTACTTCCTAGAGGCTGGGAATCCCAGTTTGCTTTGCTATGACTATCTAGCAGTTTTAAAATGCAGCTTTGAACACCTGAAAATCTCAAGCTTATCTCTTCCAAAAGGTGAGGACTCCAACCCTGTAAAAAGTCAATTTCGACTCAATTAAACCTCCTGTGGGGTTTATTTGGAGGGCAGCAGTGAGTAGCTCGAGAGCTAAGCTGTTTTCCCACGATGGAAAATCTTTGCTAACTCTGGGTTCTGCGAGTATAAATTAGGGTTACTCTGCCCTTAATTGGCAACAAATTACAATTCTTCCTCACAGCCCTCCTCTTTCTCTTCTTCCAGGTTTGTGATGTTTGAGAGGAGGTGTGGAAAGTACTGACAGTACTAGAAAGTCTCCCCTGCCCTCAGGGGAGAGGGCCCCAGGCTTGAACTTACAGGCAGGTTTGGGTTGTGAGGGCCCTCTGAGATTCGGGGTGGTGAGTGATTCCACCCTGCTCTGAGCACCCTTCTCCTTCCCCTGATCTTTCTGTTCTTTCCTCTCTTTCTTCAGGAGTTTTGAAAGGTCTCATTACTAAGGAAATATCCTCTCTGGAGCGCTTCCTCTCTCTTCTTTCTCTTAATAAGTAGAAGGGAAAAAAATCTCTAAGTTTTGAATTTGCAAGCAGTCTGGATGCAAATATGGCCAGAAAGGCCTGTGTGAACCATCTGCTTTAGGCGGGGCCACCTTTCCTTCATGCAGGAGAGAGAAAAGGGAGCTTACCAAGCTTCAGTTGGGTTTCTTGGGGGCTGAGGCAGTCATGGGGGAGAAGAAAGGCCTGGGCTCTTGTATTTCTTGTTCTGCTGGTGTCATTCAGGAGGGTAATTGGTCGGCATGAGGCCTGTTGGGTGCCAGGCACTGGGCTACAGGCATTTCTGGCCTTGTGGTGAGCATGGAAAAGGTGATGGCTATGTGGGAAGGGCATGGGCACAGGTGAGGTCCCAGAGCAGTTAAGCAAGGCCCTGGTTGGACTGGCACAGAAGGAATCAAGCAAGGTGTCTCAGGGAGGTGTCACAGGGAAAGCATGTATCTG
The DNA here is from genome assembly GCF_057876585.1 of Rhinolophus sinicus. Lineage (NCBI taxonomy): Eukaryota > Metazoa > Chordata > Mammalia > Chiroptera > Rhinolophidae > Rhinolophus > Rhinolophus sinicus. The sequence continues at coordinate 46,490,432 of NC_142514.1, forward strand.
GGAGGCCCTAAAGCAATAACCCATAATGTTGTTTTCATCCTATGGATGATAATGGATAGGTTTATTTTGACAAATGAGTTCTAAAAAATCTGCTGTCTGTAATGTTTGGTTGTTTGACTAAGTGGTGAAACCATTTTCCAGGCCTCTCTGTGTAAACCAGCCCTTCTTGGGGATCCACAGCGGTTCCACCAGGGCACCAGGGCCAAAGCATCTCAGGATGGCCGAGACCCCTGCATCTCAGTGCCAGGTGAGGATAGGGTCCTCTGCCTCTCCAGAAAGCTGTTTTGAAATCTAAGATCTCAGTTTCTTCACTTCTGCAGTGGGATTATAATTCCTTCCCTGAAGATTAAAGGGAGATTAAGGATATGAAGGATGTAAAAGTACCTTGTAAGCTTGAAAGTTTTATCTGAGACTGAAGGGTCAGATAGCAAGCAGCAGTCTGCCTCCTCTTGGTGAAAGGACCCACGAGGCTTCCTTTAGTCACTCAGCAAATATTTATGTGGCTGGCTTTGTTTCCATACTGGGGGTGAAGCAGTGAGCAAAACAGAGACCCTACCCTACTCATGGAAGAGTCCGAAAATAAAGAAACAGATGCCTTATCAGGTGATAGTAAGTGCTAAGAAAAATGAAGCCGAGTAAAAAAACTTGCGATGGGGGTGGGCTGAGCGCTGTTGTGTAGGGTGGCAGGGAAGGCTCTATGACAAAGTGACTCTTGAGCAGAGACCTGCAGGAAATGAATGAGTGAGCACTGTGGCTGGCGGGGGTCTGGGGGTTGGGGAATCTTCCAGGATGGGAGCCAGCAAGCACAAAAGCCTTGAAGTGGGAGTGTGTTCTCAGTTGGTACAACAGCAGTTGAATCCATTACTAGTAACATTTGCAGAGCACTTACTGTGTGCCAGGCAATATTCGAGCATCACTTAATACCACAACCCCATTAGGTAGGCCCTATTATTATCATACCCATTTCATAGATAAGGAAACTAAGGCATCCTCAGCAACACGCCAAGCATTCAGATCACAGGAGAAGAGGAGGTAGTTCTCATTTACAGAGGGTGCAGCCCTGCACAGAGGAAAGAATGCATGGTTTGGAGAGAAGAAATGTCTGGGTTTGGGCCTGGCCTGCCACTCATCTGCTGTGTAATCTTGGGCAAGGTGCTTAACCTCACTGGGCCCCAGTTTCCCGATTTGTAAGATGGGCTAATAAAATCTCAGAGATTTGTTCTGTATAGTAAGTGAGAAATCCAGGTGAAAAGATGTTGCAAATTGCAGAACCTCATACAAATGTTACTTTATTATTATTACTACTGCTACTACACCAATTCTCCTTCCTAGCTTCTTGAAAAGAGAGTGAATGAGAGAAGTGGAACTTTGTAATTTATTAATTTCCTCTGTTCTTTCTCTGAAATTTTATTTTATATTATTATCTCTGAGGGTGAATTACTATAGTATCCGGTTGAATTGGTCAGTATTTTTCTGAAAGATTAAAGAACTATGCGATAAAGTTGGTGGTGAGTCTTCTCCCATTTCTAAAGAAATCACTCAAGGTCCTAGAATTCCCAATCCACTCTCATCCATAATACCAGGCTGCCTGTATGTAATCCCCAAACCTAGAATTTTATGTCAGCTTTCTCTGATTTTGCATTGTGCAGTTAGTCGGTACTCAGTGATTTCGAAGAAAGTGGCCCTAAGTAATTGTACCCTTTTAAATTGTTCCATGCATTTATTCCAGCGTCCTGTGGGATGAATGGGTAAATCCCAGGGGATCTGGAGAGAGTAGGTATTATTATTTTGGGCTACAGAATGGGAAAACTGAAGTGAAGGGACTTATCCCAAACTGAATAATTGACGGCGAGCCTGGGTACCCATTCTCGTTTCTGGAGAGGAACACTTTGCTTCCACCACCATGGCAGTGGGTCAGGAAGTTCATTTGTGACCCAACTGAACACCTACCTGTGCACGGTGCTTGGTGCTGGGAAGGCCACGGTGCTCGCTCTTGGGATTTCCCGTAGGAGATGCTCGGGACTTAGTCTTTCATTTGAATGCCTGCTGCGGCCCTTCCCGGCACCTCCAGAAAATACAGAGGTGGTGGTTGCTTCATTGTCACTTGCTGATGAGTGGCAGGCATGTAGCCATCGAGCTGGCACTACCTCTGGTGCCTGTGATCAGACCCGAGTCATGCAGTCTGCGTTTTGTTTTCCCCAGCGCAGCAGTGGCTTCCTGCGATAAGCTCCATCTTGGCTGTGATGCCATTCTTCCCTGGGGTTGGGATAATAGCCTCCTGGGGGCTGTGGTTAATCTAGGGAGAAGCGGGAGCCCCCAGGGAAAGAATCCTGTCTCTCCCTGTGTGCACCTGGGATTAGGCAGAGCTGTCGCTAATGCGATTAGGTGAAGGCGAGGGCCGATTGCTGGGAACAGGAAACCTGGGGGTGAGTCTCCTGTTTGTCCCTACTGAGGCCTTCCTCCTGTCACTGCTTCTTAAAGCTGAAGGGGGGCCCCTGAGAAAGCGAAGTTAGACTGAAGTCCAACTATTGGCTCCCATTCAAGTAACTGTGACCTTGGGCAAACCTCAAAGCCCCAGGCTCCCCAAGCTGTCCAACTTGGGGTACTAAGCCTGTGTACTGCATTACCTTTTGGGGAGGATGAGCTAAGATAACGGCATATACCGAGTGCACACAGTTAAGCATCACTGACTGAGCTAAGATGACCCTTTTACAGGTGAGGAACCTGAGGCCCACCTCCAGTGGTGCTGATCAGAATTAACCCCCCAGAATTCCTCAGGGCTGGAGCCTGGAGTAGAACCTGGCTATTCTGCCCTCTAGCACTAGGTCATGAATTAACTCACTTCTTTCTCTCCCAGGTGGTGGCCCTGCTGCCCGGCCTGGACACAGAAAATGAGGGGGACGGGGATAGCTCAGCAACAGACGTCAGAGTCCAGGGAGTTTCCTTCCAGCCACCACATCGCTGGAAGGTTATACTTAGTTTTCTCACCTATAGGAGGAGGGGGCTTGACTGCTCCGTCTGGCCCCATTTATTTTTCTTTTCTTCTTCTTAAGAAGCCTACTGGAGGAAGCAGAGAGCCAGAAGGGAGAAGTAATTGGAGAAAACATATCAGCATTACGTAATACGAATAGCTGGCATTTTGTAAATGCTGACCATGTGCTAAGGCCTGTGCTGGGCACCAGGACATACCTGCATCAGGTCATCACCTGGTTTTTTAAGGGCTCCTGGACTAGTGTGTGTGTGTGTGTGTGTGTGTGTGTGTGTGTGTGTGTGTGTGTCGTGGGCAGTGAGGAGGGGGAGACACATAAAACAGAGGAATTAGAATTCGTTTTGATATGTGCCTTAAGAGAGACGTGCACGGTGAGTTGTGGCCCCCAGATGCGGCTGTCCCTTGGTGCTGCACGGCAGGCTTTGTGGGCAGAGCCATCAGCACATGGAATGATCCCGAATGGTGTCCAGTGAAGGGAAGCCTGCGTCCTCAGTGCTGACGAAGGGGAGTTTGTGGTTGTGCGGGCAGGTTTAGGAGGGTTGCAGAGGGAGGGTTGGCAGCCAGGCTGCTGCTGCTCCAGGGGGCTGATGGATTGCATTCCTTCAGTTAGAAACCATCCGAAGCCCCACTGAGAGGGCGCTTGTGGCTTTGGAGCTTTGCTGGTTGTTTCCTCTTGTGAGGGGAAAAATTAGTTTTTCCTTTAAGTGTTACCTTTCTGTCCTCTTGGTTTCCTAAGTGTGGCAAGATCCAAACCCAAAGTATTTGCACTAAACTTGTTAATGTGAACAAAGTAGCAGAGTAGAATAAGACTGAAACAGCCAACATGCTGCCAGTGTTTCTTCCCTTGGAGGTTGTTTTCTGACTTTTTAAAGAAAGTTCTGTTGAAAACCTAGTATGCTTGTGACTCTAGATGGTGAATGTGACACTTGGTCAGGGACATACTGTGCACCTACTATGTACTTGGGCCTGAGCTAACTAATGTCATGGAACAAGCTTTCTTGGACTCCTTTTTATTTTTATTTTTTTAATTGGGGAATATTAGGGAACAGTGTGTTTCTCCAGGGCCCATCAGCTCCAAGTCATTGTCCTTCAGTCCAGTTGTGGAGGGCGCAGCTCAGCTCCAAGTCCAGTCGCTGTTTTCAATCCCTTAGTTGCAGGGGGCGCAGCCCACCATCCCAGGCGGGAATTGAACCAGCAACCTTGCTGTTGAGAGCCTGTGCTCTAACCCACTGAGCCATCCAGTGGTCCTCAAACTCTTCAGATTGTTAAAATACATTTCAAAGCCACAGAAGCTTTTGGGAGTGATCTGAAGGGCATGAGTCCGAGGGAGGCTTTGAAGCCACCCTGTTTGAACACTTAGATTGCTAAGTGCAACTCTTCAAACACTTCGCGTGCTTTAAATGGTCTCGTGCAAAGGATTTTAAGGAACAAACTCTCTTGCTGATACTGGGATAAAAACCCCTTATCTCCTCCCTAAATATTGATTTAGAGTAATAGCTTGTTTTGAACTCACTCTCGATAAATTAATTTTTAATTAGAAAAATACCCCTGGGAAAAGTTTTGGAAACATGGGGTAGCTGATCAGGAGAGCATCTTTAATGAGATGAAAAAGGGGAGAAAAAGGTCAAGGCATTACTTTTAACTGGAATACTCCCCTTCTCCCCATCAGATTAATCCGCTGACATATTATTTTGTATAATTTTTGTTTGCAAGACTGCTGGACACTGAGAAAGAGACTATGATTTAGCCCTGCATTTGTGTATTTGTTCATATGTGTGTATGTGTTGTCGTTGATGGGAAAAGAAAATGAGGCTTTTTTCAGAAACTTTTTTTTGTTTGTTTTCGGGAGAAAGGATGGCATAGTAGAAAGAGCTCTGGACTAAAGGTCAACAAACGTGAATTTATCTCCTAGCCCTGTCTCTACCTAGCTGTGTGACCCTAGATGCCTTCTCTGAGCCTCAGGTTCTCTTCTGCAAAGCAGTGAGCCTGGACCCGGTAGCATCAAAGTCACCTGGGAGCTTGCTAGAGACTAGGGCTCCTCTCCAGACCTATTGGATCAGAATCTGCATTTTAACAAGATCCCCAGGTGATCTGTATGCAAATTAAAGGTGATTAAACATTGCTTTAAAGAATGATTCCTGCCATAATATTCTAGTATTTTGTTTTTTCCCCCTAATATATAATAAAATCCAGTTATGAAGAATTTATCCAGTAATAAGGCAGGCATTCTTACCCTTCAAAAGTTTGTACTGTGTGAGAAAAAAGATTTAAAGGCAGAAACATGCACAAATAGTGATACATTTCGTTCCAAATGCTATATGTACATTTCTCCTTTCGACCTTGTGTCTTAGGTCTTGGCAGTATGGCTAGGGCAGCTGTGAGAGAGGGGAGGAGGAGTTGGGAAGTCAAGGTGATTGAAGGTGGAGATGGCAGTGGACCTTCTGCGAGGGCAGGTGGCATAGTAGTGGTCTTAGCCCGGGTCCTCAAAGGACCACAAGGGTTCTGAGGATCAAGTGTCAGCAGTGATTGCAAAGTAGTGTTTCATGTTTTTCAAGTATATCTGAATGTTGATTTGATTGACTGAATAAAAATTCATAGTGTCTTTTGCATATTCTATATTTTTCTAATTCATTGATACTAAATGTTATACCTATTAGATGGGAGGGGGAGTCCATATCATTTTTTGCATTAAATGGAGTCTTCTCACTTGAAACAATTGGGGATCAATGGAATAGGGATGATAATAATGATATTGATAATAACAAAGAACCCTTGAGAACTTTCTAGATACCAGGCACTGTGCCTTACAAGGAAGGACCTTAGGTATCTGCTAATGAATGAGTGGGTAAGGAAATTGAAGGTCAGAGCAGTGAAATGACTTGCTCCAAGTCACGCCTTGAGGGAGTGCCTGGTGGATACAAGACTAGACCCCAGGTATCCAGCCTGTTGGTCAGCTTTATACCTGCTGTGCCAGACTTTCTGGGTTGTCCACCTGGTGCTCTGGGGTAGCAATTGCGGGACTGTTCAATGGAGTGGAGGCACTTTCCTGGGTTCCTGCTGTGGGAGTCACAGACTGTCGTCATTGGGAGGACCTCATGAGCGTCTGGGCCACTCACTGTATTTACAGGTGTGCATACCTGGCCCAGCAAGGGAAAGGGACTTGTCCAAGGTCAAACAAACTGGGTTTGTTTGCTTGTATTGGCCTTCCTCTACCTGAAATACAGCTGTTTATAGATCGATATATTTTTTCATAAGAGAAGCAGGTAAGTGAAGCAAGCCCTTCTATGAAAGCAAATGAGCATGGTTTCTAATATTGCATAGTCACTGGTAATTTTAAGAACTCACATTATTGTAATAATTATTAGTTAGTTATTGTTGTTATTTGACCAAGCGTGGCATATTAAATTTAGGAACAGTTTTGTTTTTTTAAAATGTGGGACTGATTTGCAGCCTTGACTCCCTGCCCCGATGTTCTCTATCTTAAAGGTAACCTTTGAGGGGTCAGATCACCAACTTCCTTTTCACTGAATACAGTACCACAGAATCACTGGGAACCATATAATGGAAGGGAGAGAGTTAGTTAGTGTCGGTCATTGGGGCAGCTTCATCTATTTTATGAGCCCACGGCTTACTGAGTCTAATTGAACTGAGAAGCTGTCTCCTAGGCAGTAGATGTCCTGATACTCAGAAAATAAGAAGCAGCACTCTGCTGGAAGCAGTCAGGCACCTTTCTCTGCCAGGTGAAGCTGTTACTAATTCAGAGAAGGAGGAGCCTGGGTAGAGTCAGGGCAGGCTTCATGGGTGTACAACGTGTGTAACTGAATCGGGGCCCCCACTTTTGGGCTCCGCAGTAGATTGCTGTTCCGAAATTCTTAATATTATTTTGAACCAAGGGACCTGCATTTTTATTTGGCGGTGGGCACTGCAGATTATGTAGCTGGTTTTGGTTAGAATAATCCTGAATCAGGACCAGGAGCTCCTGAGGAGCCAGTCAGTGGGGACTGTATCCTTTTTGGGGGTGAGGTGGAGGAGGTTGGGGGAGGAGGCGGCCACAGGTCTGACCCCTTGTGGTGGTTTCCAGTATTGCGTGTGGGCTTGAGATTGGCAACATGCGGTCAGCTGCCATAGACCGGAGGGAGCCAGGGCGGATCTCTCACTGTCCCATCACTTTGCCTTGTGATTGTAGACAAGTCACTAGCCTCCCTGCATGTCTTCTTTGCATCCCTAGCCCCAGTTGAACATAGTACCCAGCACATAGTAGGTCCTTAACATATTGTGGTTGTTTACTTTTGTTGCTGCCCTGTAGTGTACCTGCTAGATAACTTTGAAAAAGTGGATGAAGCTCTTTGTGTGACTTGCATTATAAACTTTTCTGTCTTTAGTGTCATTGCCATACCTCATATCGGAACTATCCAGGGGCCCTACAGTAACTTTCCTGCCAGTAACCTTTTATGTTAATCCTACTAGCCATATTAACTTTCCCAGATCCATCACTTATTAGCCACATGACCTTAGATACACTTAATGTTTCTGAGTCTCAGTTGCCTTATCTCTAGAAAGGAGGTGATCCTGTCTCCCTGGAAGAGCTGTTAGGAAACTTAGAGATAGTGCATGGAAGGCTCTGGGTATAATAGTGACTGGCACATAATAGGTGGTCAATAAAGAATAGTTTTTCTTCTTATAAAATTGTAAGATTATATATGTATATATATGAATGATATACAAACAGCTTTCATCATGTCATTTCCTCTCCTCGAAAATATCTTCAGTGGCTCCCCAGGATCCATGGCCATGCAGGGTCAAGGATTTTCATGATCTACAATGTAGCTGTGGTCTACATTGCCTAACTTCTCCCGCTAGTGTTTTAGAAACTTCTAGAATGCTAGTTGGGATCGTTGTTTTTACTTTTTCTGTCTCTTGACTACCAAGGGCATTGGGAATTCCTTGGAATTCCATGTCATCCCTTGAGTACCCAGGAGAGTGCCTGGCATACTGTGTCTGTGTGGTTGTTGATTGCTAACCACCTGTGTATCAGGAATATAGTGCAACTTTGCTTCTTTTGCATCTGTTTATATTGCTTAGCTCCTTCAAATTGGAAATGGATGATGATTTGGCATGTGAATCAGGAGGAGGAAAAAAACACCCATCCTTCCTCTCTTCTTTCCTCTCTCTCTCTCTCTCGCTCTCTTTTCTTTCTCTCTCATTTTTTGTTTTTTTGTTGAGCAGCTACTATGTTCCAGGTATGTTCCAGGTGCTTTCCAGACATTTTCTTTTTCTTTTTTTTTTCCAATTTATTTATTTATTTTTTATTGGGGAATATTTGGGAACGGTGTGTTTCTCCAGGGCCCATCAGCTCCAAGTCGTTGTCCTTCAATCTAGTTGTGGAGGGTGCAGCTCTGCTCCAAGTCCAGTTGCTGTTTTCAATCTTTAGTTGTAGGACAGCCCGCCATCCCATGTGGGGATTGAACTGGCAACCTTGTTGAGAGCTCGCGCTCTAACCAACTGAGCCATCCGGCCACCCCTCCGGAAGCTCAGCGGCAGCTCATTGGTTTCAAGCTAGTTCTGGAGGGCGCAGCTCAATGGCCCATGTGGGAATCGAACCGGCAACCCTGTTGTTCAGAGCACGTGCTCTAACCAACTGAACCATTCTGCTGCCCCCTCTGTGTTTTAAACAGGCACTGTCACTCTCCTTTGGGGTTGTCGTCTACATGTTTGTCTCCCCTTCTGGACTGTGAACTCTGGGTGGGGAGGAATGGTGTTTAATTCTCCTTTATATCTTCAGCGTCCAACATATTGAACCTGGTACAAATAAAAAAGGCATTCATTCAGTGTTTGTCAAGTCAATGAATATTGGAAAGCTCAAATTTTTATGGCAGACAATGGAGACAGTGGGAGCTGCCTTTTTACTGGAAAAACATTGTTTATTAGATCTGTATGGATCATTTAGAAAATATGCAGTTGGATATCTTTTATGGTCAAAGAAGAAAATCAGTATAAAATGCTTAATTAAAAGCAGAAGCTCACATTTCCCCTCGTAATGAAGGCAGGATCATGAATATTTTCCTTTCCTCAGCCCAGGAGATGGGCAGGCAGCCAGGCTCAAAGACAGGGATGCTGTGCAGACAGATAAGAAGCTTTAACATTAGGAGGACGGGGTCCTACAGTTACCCTGGCTCCATCTTTGTTTCAGTGTTTCTCCTCATGGATGTTGAAAATATGAAAAGCGTTAACTCCTTTAAGATATTCTGACAACATTGTCAGCTCCTTTAAGGTGTTTTGCTCTGTTACTTATGAAATTACCACTTGTTAGTGAACTCACTGGCATATTTTCAGGAATAGGTTCAGAATTTGAGGTGAAAAGCCCCAAGCGGTGTGGGTCTTGTTCTCGGTGCTCCTGGGCCTGGCCCTTACGAAAGGGGGATGCCTGGAGCTCTTACCCACACAGCATCTGCAGGGTCGGCCCTGGCCTGGGTGTAGGAAGCTGGGGAGAAGCAGGAGTTAGGGAGGCAGAGAGGGCGATGAGGTTCTGAATGACTTCTGCCCCCAGGAGGAAATCGGGCCTTCTGAGAAGGATAGCGAGTGGATGTGTCTGGGACAGAACCTTGCTACTCAAAGTGTGGTCTGAGGATCAGCATTACCTGGGAGCTTGTTAGAAATCCAGAATCTCAGGTGCACTCCAGACTTCCTGAATCAGACTCTGCGTTCATTGCACCAAGATTCCCAGGCAATGCACGTGCATGTTCAAGTTTGAGAAGCACTGCTGAGAAAGTCTTTTTCATCCTCGAAACTTGATAGTCTGGATTTTTGTGATTCTACGATGTAGCGTGATCCTTGATTCCAGAACTACCGCCATAAACGTATTACTCAACGCTTTTAAATCTTAAGATGTTTCATCTATAAAATGTATGTGTTGTAAGTTTTGCTCTGTGTATGGGTGTGTGTGTGTGTGTGTGTGTGTGAGTGTATTAAATGAAATGTAATGTTCTCAGCATGTAGTAGGAACTTAATAAATAAATAATATTACTTGTTGCTGTTATTATTGTTATTATTTTATCTGAACCTTAGTGCTGGCAGTTCAACTATTTCTTATGATGGGAGAATTGCTATGCTATCATTACTAAAATGCTGTAATTTTGCCTGAACTTGATATCTTTTGTATGAAGCAATGAGTGGCCTTAAAAAAATCAGCTTCTGAACCCTCTTCTTTTTTTTTTAAACCTGTTTTTTTTAAATTTTCTAACTCTTAAGGTGGACATACATGTTATGTGGCTCTGTTTATGGACATCAGCCATTTTTTAAAACATGACTGAATCATTTCTGTTTTCTTCTTGAGGTTTCTTCCGCCCCCCTGCTCCCCGCCCCCTTCATTGATGATAATGATTAAGCAGAAACCTTATCCAGCAGTAGTTAGACAGTTCATGAGCAAGGTCAGTTAAAGCAGGGAGTGAACAAATAGTGAAGAAGTCAAGTCAAACATTTTATTTCACTTTAAATGCCTAGAAGTCCATTATTTTTATCTCCATAGTGTAGGGCCCAGGCTTTTCCTTTGAGCCTGGGTCTATTGTTTGGAGGGCCTTATCTTTTTTTTACATCCACACCTTAGTACATCTTCTGTGATATCCACTTTGGGTTTCTCTAAAGTGGATTAGAAATTTAAAGACAGGTACAAAGCAATGCAAATGGAGAGTTCTTTTAGATATTTACCACCTTTCCAACTTTTTATCCTTATCTCACAGTTAATACAGTGGCAAATTTTATTGTTTTTTTTGGGGGGGGCGGTGGGGTGGAGTTATTTTTATTTCACCTTTCCAAAGAGTGTGACTTAGTTTTCCTAAAAGTCACAACTCTCTCTCCTCACTCTTGTTTCATCAATTTACATTCTGTACAGTTAAAGTCATAAAAAATGTAACTGTGTAATGAGCTTTGAGACCAAACTCTATTGATTCTTGTTAGAATAAAACTCACGACATGGGAATAGAAGTACGTGGCTTGTCCAGAAGCCGGCATCAGGCAGGTGCTTTCTAGAGGGAATGGACCAATCGAGTGAGTCAGTGTGTGGAGGTTGGTTAAAAAACTTCTGTATTTCTACTCATGTTCATCCTACTTGACAGTTAGCGAAGCAGTTTTATCTGGATTATCCCATTTAATTTTCACAACACTCCTGTGAAATAGGCGAGACAAGAATTTAGGGATGAGAAGATGGAGGTTTGTAGAAGTTGAATTGTATGAACGTGACTAAATAGTATTAGCTAGGTCGGTGCAAAAGTGATTGCGGTTAAAAGGTTAAAAATAAGTGCAAAAACCACAATTACTTTTGCACCAACCTAATAATTTCATTGAGGATGAGTTGGGAATAGAATTCTGATTTTTTGGAGTTGTATTTCAGATCTTTATCTGTTCTTGTCTCGTTTTGTGCAGTTTTGAAAGCAGTGATGAGATTTTGGCTTTATTTAGATAATTACCATTTTCTTACAGCATTATGTTAATGCTATAAAGCGTGTCAGTAATAGTAACATACCATGTATCTCAATGTTAGACAATAATGATCTCTACCAACCTAGATATAAGCAAATAAACACACAAACAAAACCCCTCTGGACCAGGGCTGTCCAATAAAATGAGGATCCGAGCCATACATATAATTTTAAATTTGTAGTAGCCACATTAAAAAAGTAAAAAGAAACAAATGAAATTACTTTTATAGTATATTTTCTTTAACCCAGTATGTCCAAAATATCATTTCAGCATGCAATCAATATAAAAATTATTAATGAGCTATTTTGCATTCTTCTTTTTGTACCAAGTCTTCGAAATCAGCTGTGTATTTTACATTTATGCCACTGCTCAGTTTGGACTAGCCACACTTCAGGGGCTCAATAGCTACATGTATGAGCATTACACCTCTAAACTTTGAGGGAAATAATTGTAACAAATGCAAGAAAGGGAGCACTTTGAGATCAAAACCTTTGACACTTTGAGGCCATTTAATTTAATGACCAACAGTTCTATAGATTTCACTGGCTCATAATAGTGGCCCCAAATAATTAAAAATAAGATTAAATAATTTACATTGCACTGTAATTCAGAGGGCGGAGTAGTATGTGAAATATATATTTTTAGAACACTCCGTCAAAAATTTTTTGACAAAAGGTTCGACATAGGACCTAGCAATTGTACTCTGTGCATTGTCTGCAGAGATAGGAAAACTCATGTCCCCACAAATGTCTGTACGTGATGGTCCATAACAGCTTTCTTTGTAATAGCCCCAAATTGGAAACAATCCAAATGTCCTTTAATGGGCGAATGGTTAAACATCCATCTCATGGACTACCACTCAGCAGGAAGAATAAATGAACGATTGTTATATGCAACAACTTGGAGGGATCTCAAGGGAATTATGCTGTATGAACAAAAAGTAATCTCAAAAAATACATTTATATAACATTCTCAAAATTGTAGAGATGGAGACCAGATTAATGGTTGCCAGGGTGAGAGGTACTGGGAGGGGGATGATCGTGACCATTACATGGCAGCACACGGGACCTTGTAGTGATGAAACAGTTCTGTATCTTGATCATGATGGTGGTTACGCAAATCTACACGTGATCTAATGGCATGGACTGTATATGCACACACACAAATAAGTGCCTGTAAAACTGAGAAAATCTGAGAAAGGGTTGTGGGTGTACCAAGTACATTTCCTGACGGTTCTGTTGCATTTTAGTTAGGTGAGCTGTCACCCCTGGGGAAACTGGGGGAAGCATCTATGAGACCTCTGTACTATTTTGGCAACTTCTTTTGAATCTATGATTATTTAAAATAAAAAGTTTGGTCCCTGAACGGATGTTCTGTCGTTTGGAAAGCCTCCTGCCTACAACTCCTAGTGAAGAACACTTGAGAAGCTGAATGGTGAAGATGAAGTACATAGACCCTTGTTTAGGACTGCCTTTTCTGCGTGCTTGGGGCTGGACTCACCCCAGAGCAGGGGAGAATGGTCATGACCCAGCTGCACACTCATCCCATGTCAGGAGGCACCCCATTGATCACTCCTAGGGGTATTCTTGTTCTGGCTGCCTCTTGACGTCACTGCAGTGGACAGTGCTATCTACCACTGAGTGCTTATCCTAAGGCATCCTGACTGGGCCCCTGAACATGAATGTCCCCTGAAGTACCATTCTGCTGTTCGACGCCACCTTGCGAAGGCTGGAGAGACCATCTTTTGGCAGCCGGAGATCTTGGTCTCAGCTGAGCTCGCTCTTCATGTGTTCATATTAACGTGTGACTGGCTTTCAGCAGTTGTCTCTCAGTAATGCGTTTAGTCCCTGGCGAGCATTCCACAGCCAGATGAACTTTAATCTCTGAATGCTCTGAAAGGGAGGGTTCCTTTTCCTCTTTTGAAGATTCTGCTCCCCTATAAGAAAAGTGCATGATTTAATTAATGGATGAAAGAAAAGGACCCAAACTGAGCCAGAGAGGAGTCAGCAGCATTGCCACCCACCTGCAGACGCACAGTAAGATAAAAGCAGCACCTGATCAGGAAGGGGAAAGACTCAGGAAGAAGAGGGACTTGCTTTGCCACAGTTTTAGTCGAGTAGGGAATCCTGTGCTCTAGGACCAGCTCTGCCAGTGACTAACTTGACCTTGAAGCTCAGTTTCAGTGGGTTTCTTTTTTTCATCCTTTTAAAATGGAGATGAGAACATAGGTCCTTTCTACCTCCAGAAACGTGCAGCTTACAGAAAGAGGAAGGGGGAAGTCCATTGCAAAATCTAAAATGCTGTATAGTGTAGTCTTTTATGATTGCTAATAATGCATTACCTAGAATGAAACAAGCAACCCAAATTAAGAAAGGAAAGCTGGGAAGATGCAGCACCTTGCTCTTGTTTCCTTAAAGAAAAACAAAAAAGATGACCTTTTGGTAAAGAGCAGTGGTCTGATTTGTCTTCCAATGATGATAATAAAATTATGGTAGTGATTGTCCATTCACCTGTAGGGGCATTTCCCAAAATGTAAGACGCTCCATTACACAAGTGCTCCTTGGATAACTATTATAAGTAAGACACATTGTACTGCCCTTTGGATATTTATAATAAGCATATCAAAGGTTATGCAGTGCCCTGCAACAAAGAAATCTATTTGACTTTGTTTAGCCTGGTAATTCCTCAGTTTATTATGCACCCGCCTACCTCCTGCTCCTGACTTTCTCTTAACTTTTTAAATATCCAGGTTAAGGTCCCTGGAACTAGTGTACACAGCTCAGAAAAACTTTGAATTGCGTTCTTGGGCAGTTTGTTGTTAGCTTGTTTGTGCCTTTCATATGGTATAAATTCCATAAATAGTTTTTCTTCCGCTTTGGCTTCAAAGAAGCTCAGAGAAAATTTGTGACTCAGAGTTAGCTTCCATTTTAGAATATTGTGAACTTCCTATCTTATTGTATTGTGTTTTCCCAGTTTTCTTCTCTTAGTGATAGATTTACTGGCTCCGACTTAAAAATATTTGTTATATTGTATCATTGTATCATCAGCCACTTTAAATTCTCTCTGGGTTGCAGTGGGCTATGAATATGGAGAAAGAAACAACAAAGTAATAATTACGTACGTAATCTAAAAATGACAATAGCAAGTCCTCACTGAGGGACTGTTTGTCGGGCACAGTATGGTGGCCTCTGCACAAATGATTTCTTTTTCATTTGATCAAGGCGTTCCTCACTTTTATCCTAGAAGGTTTCAGATCTCAGGATTCCAACTTAGATTCTCAGAATCCTACAACTGGGAGGGATTTTTGAGAGCATCTGACCTTAAGAAATAAGCCTGAGGGGAGGTGAAAGTCTAAACCAGTGCGGACAGATGGTCTTCTGAGGCTCTTCATGGCAACCTGTAGCTAATATCTGCCCTTCTGCCACTTAGGGGAAAATTGCTTTAGGGAAATGCTGTTTTCACTGGAACCATGAAATCATTAATGATGGGCAAGGTGGGGGTTTGGGTGGCTTGTGTTTGGAATATAGAGATTCAATTCCCGTTTCTCTGGGAGGAGCAGCAGCTGTGTGCTGGGATTATCTAGGACGATTCCTGCCAGATGAAAGAAAAGGGCAGTCTTTTCTGCCACCCGACTGGGCTTAGTGGGCTCTCTTGCCTGCTGAGCTGGTGCCAACACTGATCATCTAGTTACCTTACCTTCACCTATCCCAACATGTCATCTAAGGTGTGTTCTGCTGGCATGAGTCAGCTGAGGTCATCCTTCCTCATCGAGAGCCATTTCTGGCTTCAGAGAGCTTTCCCTCATTTGACACTGGGCTTCGCAAAACCTTACTACATCATCTTTCCATGCATATGTTCCCTGTCGTGTCCTAGACTAGACTGGGCCCTCCTGAGGGCAGATGATGCTGTGTCCACAGTTGTTTCCCAAGTCCCAATTCAGTACTGGTCACATTATTGTATTGGTCCTGGTGGGTTGGAGGGGGGGGGGGCGGGTGGTATGTACTGTTTCTACTAATTGGTGTCAACATATATTTGCTGAACATCGATAGAGTGCAGGGCTCTGATCTGGTCTTTGGTGATACAAAGGTGCATGGACACTTTTGAGTTTCTAGTAATAACTGAGCTCTTTGAGGGGAAGGACTAGGATTTATTCATTTCTGTCCTGAGTACCCAGCACGGAGCCTGGCACATAGAAGTGTGGCAGATGCTGCTACTTGTCCCTCCTGTTATTTGTGCTGTTATTCTCCTCCTCCTCCTCCTCCTCCTATAGCAATAGGAGCTTTCAATGCGCACATTTCTTAGCCTTTCTGGCAGCTGAATATGGT
This sequence comes from Rhinolophus sinicus, assembly GCF_057876585.1. Lineage (NCBI taxonomy): Eukaryota > Metazoa > Chordata > Mammalia > Chiroptera > Rhinolophidae > Rhinolophus > Rhinolophus sinicus. The sequence continues at coordinate 46,506,221 of NC_142514.1, forward strand.
CATGTGACCAGGTTCTGGCCAAAGGGATGTTAACCAGGTAATATGTTCAACTTCCGAGTTGTGTTCTTACCGTGTGTCCCCAAAAATAAGACCTAGCCGGACAATCAGCACTAACGTATCTTTTGGAGCAAAAATTAATATAAGACCCGGTCTTATTGCACTATAAGACCGGGTCTTATATAATATATTATGATATAATGTAATATTATATAATTAATATAATATAATATAATATAAGATAATATAATGTAATGTAATATAAAATAATATAATGTAATACCGGGTCTTATATATTAATCTTTGTTCCAAAAGATGCATTAGAGCTTATTGTCTGGGAAGGTCTTATTTTCGAGGAAACAGGGTCGAAGGGAAGGAGTGGGCCATCTCTTTCCTTTTTTTCACCTTCTTGGCTGCAATACATGTGGGGCATCTTCAACGATATGAATAAAGGTAACATTTTCAGAATGGCAGAGCAACGAGATGGAAGGATCCTGGGTCCTCCCCACACTAAGCTGTCATCCTAGCCCTGGACTGAATACCTGTACTTTATATCTGGAAATGCATGTGTACATGAGAGACAGATAAACTTCTATCTTGTCTAAGCTTTTGTAACTTTGGGTTTCTTGTTGCAGCATCTTATTGTGTATTCTAGTTAAACCAGTAATTAATAGTTTGTATTCTAATTAATTCAGTAATTAGTGTTTAGTAAATGTCTATTGAATGAATGAATACCTGCCTGCCTGACCTTATCTTCTTATAGTTTTAACAGTAGTCAGCACACACATTTATTTTGGGAAAGAAAGTCTCTCAAGTGACTATCACCTATAATTCATCGGCCAGGACTGTGTCAGATGCCTCTCTCCAGCTGCAGAGGAGGCTGTGAATTTGGTTTCATTTTCTAGTTTCTATAGTTGAAAAAGGCAGAAAAGGGCATAGGAAAGGGGAGGAATGAGTGAGTCAATCTATATTGCTTGTCAGTCACAAAAGGCAAAATGAACTTTGACTCACATTGTTTAGAATTATAGGGCTTTACATTTTTTTTTAATTAAAAGACTATAAGACACCAAATTTCCGTATTGCCAGGAAGAGATATAGTTTTTATCCCCTACGAACCAGAACCTGGGAAGATAAGATGTCTTCAAAAGAATACAGGTAATTATCAGAAGGGACCCTGGGGCTGGATGTAGTCATCTTGTCATACAACTTGATCCATGACCACCTGGAACTCACTACAAAGGGGTATTGATGCTGAGGACACCTGTTGCACTCAGTGTCCTGAATGCTTTCTTTGGGGCCATAGCGAGTCCCAGGTCAGGTATGGCCATCCCAGAGTCTGCAGGTGAGCTGGAAAAGGTAGTGTCAGGGTAGTCAGAAACATTCAGTTGATATTTATTAACCACTTCTTTGTACCAGCCTAGCTAGGTACTGGGGATCCAGAAATAAATTCGCTACAGTGTGACAAATACCACATAGAGTGTCTATGATAAATATTGGGCACAAAGGGGAAAATAAGATAGAAAAGCTTCCAGGAAGAGCAGCAGGAAGTGTCTGGAGCTGAAATCTCTCTATTTCAGTGCAAAAGAGACTCGAGAACAGTGGGTCTTAGATACCTGGTCTGTTTCCAAATTGTGTTTGAATTAGCATCCTGTGTTTCACTTATGCATTGTATTTGTTACTCTGTGGTGAATGGGGCGTTTCAAAGAAGTTTCGAATTGAGCCACTGTCCTCCTCTGTGTGTAGACAGCACCACAGAAAACCTGAGTCCACTTCCAGGACCATAGAATGTCAGAGTAGGGGGACCACAGAAGGGCCAGGTTTCATCAAATGAGTTTTTCTCCTCTTGACTAGAGAAAGAAAGTTGCTCAGGAGTACACGTCACTTCAGGCCATGGGTTTGGAATCCTGAAAATATCTGTGTAAGAAAATCTTGGTAAAACTAAAATTACCTGCTACACCTGTCCCAAGTCCAGAAGACATTGGACAGTCAACTTTTTAGATTTTGGGTTTTCTGAAAGCAAGACACAGAAGAAGATCAAAGAAGGTGCTCTGAGATGCTGATGAAGAAGATACCCAGAGTTCAATTCTGGTTAACTTACCAGGAGAAATTTCATAAAACAAAGAAAACTCATCAGTGATTGAACTTACCAGCCCTTGGATTCCAGTGCTACAAACAGGCTGGAGGCAGGCAACTTGCCCGGGTTCAATTGATTTTAAAGGCCAGGTGTTTGTGTAGGGGGAGGAAAAACATTCAAAATGTATTCAGGAAAAATGTATTCAGTTAAGAAAAGAGAAACCCACATTGTGAATTTAGTGCCTATGTTCATTTTATAGGCGTGTAGGGAAATTATCAGCAGGTGAATGGATTTGGTCACAAAGCCTGAGGGTTGATTTGGGGGAAGCATATTGCTTCTTGGGAAGTGGCCAAAAGGAGTCAAGAGATATTGTGGGAACATTCGAAAGCATTCTCTTTTCTCCCGTTTGTCAATGCCTTTCCAGCTGTCTAGCCCAGAATCTCTTATGTGCAGTAAGAAATCAGGGAGAAGCAGAAGGCATGGTTCATTTTTCTACTTAACCATGTATCTTGACCCAGTGCTGATTTCTGGAGAGGAAAAGACACAGTTCCAGCCTTTAAAGAACTCAGAGATGGAATGCGGACACACATATAATCTAAATAATATAATGTAGTGTGATAAGTGGTAGAAAGTGCTGCGGTTTTGGAGAAGAACTGATTAATTGTCTTGAGGACATCCGAGAAGGCTTCACAGGGAAGATGGAATTTGAGCTGGATGTTGAAGAGTCTTGAAAGTGAATGCCAGGAAAAAGAGGAGAAAAGGGTAGACCAGGTGGAAGGATATAGGTATGAAACACGTGGTACTCCTGGGAGAATGGTTGGCAGTTCATTTAGCTGGAGCAAGGATTTGGGGAGGCCCATGGAGGGTATCTGGGGAAATAATGCCAGACTACAAACGGCTTGATAGCCTAGCCCAGGGAATCTAAACTTAATCCTTTAGGAAGTAAATAACTTCTGTGGAGAAAAATAACTATGAATGATAGAGAAATCCACTGTGTTTGCCAAAAAAGCCAGAACTGTGGAGTGTGGACCTCAGGGCCTCACATGTACAGTCTGCTGTCTTCTTGGTTCCAATAAGATGTCAGAAACCTGAGTTGTGTCTGAAAACTGACCTTAAGGAAGACAGGAAGTGCTGACAGGCTACAGAACCATCTGACTGTGCAAAATGATGGGATTGAGGTTAATATGTAATTTGCTTTAACTTGGGTGAAGGTAGTTTAGGGAGATTGGCAAGAAGATACGTTCATGCTTATGTGACTATAGTTGTGTTGCTCTGAGCATCTTTTCCTTTAAAGTGGGCTGGACATGGAAAGAAATGAACATCCCTTCATATAGGGCAGTGCCTGAAAAGCCCACATTAGGAGTGGCCAGGAGCTGGGCTGGGAGATCCCCTAAATGGACAGAAGTTAATGATCAGTGCTCCTAACCTGTCAGGTAGGCAATTCATTGTGAGAAATTGGTCCAGGTATTTAGGTCACTTAAAAATTATTTTTTATTTTTTATTGGGGAATGTTGGGGAACAGTGTGTTTCCAGGGCCCATCACCTCCAAGTCGTCCTTCAATCTAGTTGTGGAGGGCACAGCTCAGCCCCAAGTCCAGTCGCCATTTTCAATCTTTAGTTGCAGGGGGCGCAGCCCACCATCCCATGCGGGAATTGAACCGGCAACCTTGTTGTGGAGAGCTCGTGCTCTAACCAACTGAGCCCCTAGGTTACTTTTTAAATCAAGATTTTTGTGTTTCCTCAAAGAATCAGTTGTCATAAAACCCCATTTAGCCAAAGAGAGACTTGTGGCATGTCCTTTTTGCCAAAATCCCACAGGCTTCTGTGGGCAGCTGCTTTTGGTAGACTTTATAGGGGAATCTCTCCCTCCATCTTTCTTTTTTCCTTCTGGAAAGGGACACTGAGGTGCCGCAGAAAGGACCCTGGTTCTTTGGACTGGAGGCTTGGTTCTAACTCTAGTTCTGTTACTTATGTCATGATTAGGGTCATGAAATGGCACTTGTTGTCTCTGGGTCTCAATCTCTTCATCTGTGATGTGTGGGTGTTATAGAGTCAAGGTTTTTTTTAACGACTCTGGCAAGCTAAAGTTCGGTCCGCCTCCACTGCCTGTTTTGGGTTCTCGCTCTGTACTCACTGAGTGACATAGCATCTAGAAGGGTCTGGGTGGCTCGGGCAGTTGGTGTGGAAAAGAGAACTGCCTTACCTTTGGCTCTGCCTCCTCAGGTCCCTTGGAATCTATTCCAATAAATAAAGAAGACTTTTGGGAAATAAAACCAGACTCTTTTAGATTAGGAGCTGGCAAACTAAGGCCTCCAGGCCAAATCTGTGGCTTGTTTGTATAAATAAAGTTTTGTTGGAACACACCCACACACATTCATGTACACATTATGAGGGCTTCTGTGTTACACTGCCAGAGTTCAGTAGTTGCATCAGAGACTGCATGGCTTGAAAAGGTTAAAATATTTACTACTTGGCCGTCTATTGAAACATTTTTCTTATTCCTATTCTAGAGCCTATGCTCTAGGAGGGCTGGGGGCATAGCTGGTGTTCAGTAAGTTTTGGTTAAATGAATGAATGGATGGATGGATGAATGGACAGAAAAATCTGAATTTCTTGAATAAGTACACAACTTGACAATTAACTCTTTGTGACACACTTCAGGTCCCAATTTCCCTTTAAGTAAAATAAAGACAGTAGTACTTATAAAATAGGCAGTACTTAGAGTTATTTCCCATAGTATAATTTCAAGTGTTTAAATGCTATTAAAATATAACTACCAACTATTAAGCTTTATATGTGTCAAGCACTCCATTCAGGACTTCATTTTTATTACCTCGTTTAATCCTCATGACCACTTACTGTGAGGGAGTAGTTACTGACCCCAATTTATAGATGAAAGAACTCAGCCCAGAGAGGCTAAGTCACTTGCTAAGGTCACACAGCTGCTCGGATTGAACTGGGAGTCCAACTCCAGTGTGTCTGGTTCCAAAGCCTTTCCATCATGCCACGCTGCCTCTGAGTACTGTTAAATGCTCCCACTCACCTTTTAAATAAGAGAAGCAGATATTGGTCTTGGGGGGTCTCAAAATATGCAATAGTAAAATGAAAAAGAAAAAGGTTGGCTTTCAATTTTTTAACCATTTAAATAATCTAGAAAACCATGAGGTTACTCATCATTAAAAGCACACTTTAGAAAACTCCTCAAAATTCAGCTCAGTTATATTTAATGGAAAAAGCTAAATCAGAGACCAGGTTTTTCCTTTGGGATGACAAATTGTAGTTAGTTTTAGGAAATTGGACAATTTTCATTTGTTCAGCAATATTGTATGTAATGGTGATATGCATTTGAAAGCTTCTTTCCCTGTTGAGAGGACCTCGCTCAGAACTGTGTACCCAGCACATAGCAGACATTCAATAATGTTGGTTGAATGAATGATGGAATGAATGCCTTCTAGCACTTCACGATACTGTCTTCCAGTATAATTGGGTATGTGTACGAGAGTGTGCTCTTACCTATTATTTAGTAAGCTCCATTGCCCTCGCCACAGCTTTGTATCCCCTACAGAGCCTACCTACCACAGTGCCTGGCACTGAGTAGATGCTTACTAAATATTTGTGCCATTAAAGTGATGGCTGGTCTGTGGCCCCCAAAACTGTTTGGACTGTGTGAATGGCATGTCAGAAACTAGGGTGAAGAAAAGATGGACTTCTCCATGTATCAGGGGAAATGATTTAAAACCTATAATTATATTGAGGGTGAAAAGTCCAATAAAAACAAAGAAAAAACACGGATGTGTTGCTTTAGATAGAAAGCGTATTTATTTCTTTTATTCTGGAAAATATATTCACAGAAGGTCATTGAGCTTGTTTTTTCTTTTTCCTACTTAGTTGCCAGTTCGTGGTTTGTTTAATGCAAGTACTTAATTTTTTGTTGAAACTTTCATAATATATGCGGCCCTGAATGAGGATTTTCCCCCATCAGCCTCTTCTGTTGCCAATTAGTTGTTTATCTTTTTTGTGTTTTACAGATGACCTATTATTTTGCATGCTGGTTTGGATCGCTGTGAACATTTTAGCTTTTGGAAGTCAGGCAGCTGCTCAGGGGCCTACTTGAGTCAGGCCAGGGTCAGAAATGCTCATCTGCTTTTGTTTCCATGGAAGACCTTCCGTGCCCTTTGGCAAATAGGACAAGCAAGCAAAGTCAGACATTGAAATCTTAGCCTGGGTGACTCCTTAAAAACAGATTCCCCGGCTTTTTCAGCCTCTCTCTCTCTTTTTTTTTATTTGTTGCACTTGTATATATAATTTTAGGTAAGTCATTTAAAACGCGAATGCAGCTATTCAGGCTGCTTAAGGGATCAGAGTAGCGGCTAGTGTCTTTTTGCAGCCTCTTAGTACTTCTGTAGTTTATTGGAATGTTTCTGTTCCACTCAGCTAGGAGTTTGGATCTACTCTGCCCAATTTCCCTCTCCACCAGTCTTTTCCTCTCACTTAATTTACTTCCGCTTACAACTTTGATCCCTTTGGGGGGAAAAAAAAAGCACCAGGGCACTGGAATATTATTACTGGCCTCTGTTTGTTTATTTTTGCAAATGCACTGTAATTGGTGGTTGGTCTTTGGGCCAGCCTGAGACTACCTGACCTTCAGCAACCCGAGTTTCTCCGGGTCACGCTATGGGAGAAAAACATTTTGGCTCTTTTGTTTCATTGATGTTGGTGAGACTCCTAGTGATGAAGACTTTCTGGACATGGAGAAAAGCAGAGTCAGGAGGATACCAGTAATTATGCTAATCTGAACATTAAATCTTCAAATATTGTACATTTTTGGGTAAGCAATTATGCCGTATTTGAAGTTTGGTTATCTTTTTGTTTCTTGGGTGGTGGCCTGTAATTTTCTATGAAGGAAAAATGCCTAACCCTTCCATGTTGACTTGCTGTATTTGTTTTTTCTTTTTTTCTTTTCGAGTGTTCTTGAAAGGAGAACAGGAGGATGTGTGGATCTAATAATATACTAGTTTGTGTATGAAGATGAAATTAATAATAATACTAGTAATGATACCGTCTTCTGTGGTGAAATGCTTTTAACTTTCAAAGCATAGTTCCTTTTTTTTCAGGGTTTTTTTAACTTTATTATTATTTTTTAATTATTAGTTTTAAGTGTACAAAACAACATAATGATTAGACATTTATACACTTCACAAAATGACAACCCCAACAAGTCTTCTACCCATTTGACACCATACATACCTATTACAATACCATTGACTATATTCCCTATGCTGTACTTTACATCCTGTGACTATGTATATATATATATACACATATATATGTGTATATATATATATATTAAATTATAGTTGACATTCAGTATTATTTTTTATTAGTTTCAGGTGTACAGTGTAGTGGTTAAGCATTTATATAATTTATGAAATGATCCGCCCAATAAGTCTAGTACCCATCTGACACTATACATAATTTTAACATTATTATTGACTATATTCCCCATACTGTACTTCACATCCCCTTGACTATTTTGTAACTACTAATTTGTACTTCATAATGCCTTCACCTTTCTCATTCAGCCCCCTAAATCCCCTCCCATCTAGCAACCATCCGGTTGTTCTCTGTATCTATGAGTCTATTTCTGTTTCATTTGTTCATTTAGGTTCTACATATAAGTGAGATCATATGGTATTTGTCTTTCTCAGTCAGATTTTTTTCACTTAGCATAATACTCTCTAGGTCCATCCATGTTGTTGCAGATGTAAAATTTCCTTTTTATGGCAGAATAATACTCCATTGTATAAATGTACCACAATTTCTTTACCCAATTGTCTGTTGAAGGGCATTTTGATTGTTTCCGTATCTTGGCTATTGTGAATAGTGCTGCAGTAAACATTGGGGTAAATATATCTTTTCAAATTAGTGTTTTGATTTCTTTGGATAAATTCCCAGGAGTGGAATTGCTGGGTCATAAGGTAGTTCTATTTTTAATTTTTTGAGGAACCTCCACACTGTTTTCCATAGTGGCTGCACCACTTTGCAATCCCACCAGTAGTGCACAAGGGGTCCCGTTTTTCATATCTTCGCCAACATTTGTTGTTTGTTGATTTATTGATGATGGTCATTCTGACAGGTGTGGTTTTAATTTGCATTTCTCTGATAATTGGTGACGTTGAGCATATTTTTATATGTCTATTGGCCACCCGTATGTCGTCTTTGGAAAAATGTCTATTCAGGTCCTCTGTCTATTTTTTAATTGGATTGTTTGTTTTTTTGGTGTTGAGTTGTAGGAGGTTTTTTTAAAAAATAAATTTTGCATATTAACCCCTTATCAGATGTATCACTGGCAAATATTCACTCCCATTCAGTAGTATGTCTTTCCGTCTTGCTGATGGTTTCCTTTGCTGTGCAAAAATTTGTTTGATGTAGCCCCATTTGTTTATTTTTTCTTTTGTTTCCCTTGCCTGAGGAGATATATCAGTGAAAATATTACTAAGAGTAATGTGTGAGAGAGTTTACTTCCTATATTTTCTTCTAGGAGTTTCACTGTTTTGGGTCTTACATTTAAGTCTTTAATACCTTTAGAGTTTATTCTTGTATATGGAGTAAAAATGTGGTCCAGTTTCATTTTTTTGCATGTATCTGTCCAGTTTTCCCAGCACCACTTGTTGAATAGACTGTCTGTACCCCAATGTATATTCTTGCTTCCTTTGTCATAGATTAAATAACTATATAGGCATAGATTTTATTCTGGGCTCTCTATTCTGTTCCATTGATCTATGTGTCTGTTTTTATGTCAATACCATGCTGTTTTGATTACTATGGCCTTGTAGTGTAGTTTGATTATCAGGTAGTGTGATACCTCAAACTTTGTTCTTCTATCTCAGGATTTCTATGGCTATTCAGAGTTTTTTTATAATTTCATGTAAATTTTAGGATTATTTGTTCTAGTTCTGTAAAAAATGCCATTGGTATTTTGATAGAGATTGCACTGAATCTATAGATTGCTTTAAGTAGTATGGACATTTTAACAATGTTAATTATGCCTATCTATGAGCATGGTATATATTTCCATTTATTTGTGTCTCCTTTGATTTCTCTCTTCAATGTCTTGTAATTTTCTGAGTATAGGTCTTTTACTTCCTTGGTTAAACTTATTCCTAGGTTTATTATTATTATTATTATTATTTGATGCAATTGTAAATGGGATTGTTTTCTTAATTTCTCTTTCTGATAGTTTGTTATTGGTATATAAAAATGCAATGATTTCTGAATACTAATTTTGTATCCTGCTACTTTACTAAATTTATTTATGAATTCTAATAGTTTTTTCGTGGAATCTTTGGGGGTTTTCCCTATATATGTATCATGTCATCAGCAAATAATGACAGTTTTACTTCTTCCTTTCCAATTTGGATGCCTTTTATTTCTTCTTCTTGTCTGATTACTGTGGCTAGGACTTCCAGTACTATGTGAATAAAAGTTGTGAAAGTGGACATCCATTTCTTGTTCCTGATCTTAAGGAGAATGCTTTTAGCTTTTCCCTATTGAATATGATATTAGCTGTGGGTCTGTCATATATGGCCTTTATTATGTTGAGATATGTTCCCTCTATTTCCACTTTGCTGAGATTTTTTTTTTTTTTCATAAATGGATTCTGGATATTGTCAAATGCCTTTTCTGCATCTATTGATATTCTCATATAATTTTTATTTTTCATTTTGTTTATGTGGTGTATCACAATAATTGACTTGTGGATATTGAACCAATCTTGTATACCAGAAATGAATCCCACTTAACATGGTATATGATCTTTTTAATGTATTGCTGAATTCAGTTTACTAGTATTTTTTTGAGGATTTCTGCATCTATGATCATTAGGTATATCTGCTTATAGTTTTCTTTTTTGTAATATCTTTGTCTGGTTTTGGAATCAGGGTAATGGTGGCTTCATAAAATGAGTTTGGGAGCCTTCCTACCTCTTGAATTTTTTGGAATAGTTTGAAAAGAATAGGTGTTAATTCTTTTTTGAATGTTTGATAAAGTTCACCTGTGAAGCCATCTGGGCTAGGACTTTTGTTTCTTTGGAACACATTGATTACTGATTCGATTTCAGTAATTGGTCAGTTCAGATTTTCTGTTTCTTCTTGGTTCAACCTTAGAAGACTGTATGCTTCTAGGAATTTATCCATTTCTTCCAGATTGTCCAATTTGTTGGCATATACTTGCTCACAGTATTTTCTTAATTTTTTTTTTTTTTTTTTTGGTATCTATGGTGTCCATTATCATTTCTCTTTCATTTCTGATTTTATTTGGGTCCTGTCTTTTTCTTGATGAGTCTGGTTATTAAAGATTTGTCAATTTTGTTTATCTTTTTAAAAAACCAGCTCTTGGTTTCCTTGGTTTTTTTCCCCCCTCTATTTCATTTATTTCCGCGTTGATCTTAATTATTTCCTTCCTTGTACTCACTTTGGGCTTTGTTTGCTGTTCTTTTCCCAGTTCCCATAGGTGTAAGTTAGACTATTCATTTAGATTTTTCTTGTTTCTTGAGTTAGGCCTTCCTTGCTATGAATTTCCCTCTTAGGACTGCTTTTGTTGTGTTCCCTTAGATTTTGGGTTATTGTATTTTCATTTTTATTTGTCTCAAGGTATCTTTTGATTTCTTTCTTGATCCCATTGTTGACCCATTTATTATTTAGTCGTATGTTATTTACCCTCCATGTGTTTGTGTATTTTTCAATTTTTTTCTTGTAATTGATGTCTAGTTTCATACCATTGTGGTCAGAGAAAATGCTTGATATGATTTCAATCTTCTTAAATTTATTCAGATTTGTTTTGTAGCCTAGCATGTGGTCTATCTTGGAAAAAGTTCCATGTGCACTTGAAAAGAATGTATATTCTGTTGCTTGGGGGTGAAATGGTCTAAAAATATCAATTAAATCCATCTGGTCTAGTGTGTCATGTAAGGCTGCTGTTTCCTTGTTGATTTTTCTGTCTGGAAGATCTGTCCATTGGTGTTAATGGGGTGTTACAGTTCCCTGATATGATTGTGCTACTGTTGATCACTGTTGATCTCTCCCTTTATGTCGGTCAATATTTGTTTTATATATTTAGGTGTTCCTGTGTTGGGTGCATAGATGTTTACTAGGGTTATGTCCCCTTTGATTGATCCCTTTATCATTATGTAATGTCTTTCTTTGTCTGTTATAGTTTTTGTTTTACAGTCTATTTTGTCTAATATAACTATTGCTACCCCAGCTTTTTTCTCATTTCCACTTGTGTGCAGTATCTTTTTCCATCCTTTTACTTTCAGTTTATGTGTATCTTTCTATCTGAGGTGGGTCTCTTGTAGTAGACAGCTTATGTATGGGTCTTGTTTTCTTATCCATTCAGCTTCCCTAAGTCTTTTGATTGGAACATTTAATCCATTTACATTTAAAGTGATTATTGTTAGGTACATAGCTATTGACATTTTATTATTCATATTTTTTATCACCTTTTGCTTGTTTGTTTGTTTTCCCTCTTCTTCTTAAAGAAATCCCTTTAATATTTCTTGTAATACTGACTTGGTGGTAATGAATTCCTGTAGCTTTTTCTGGTCTGAGAAGCTCTTTATTGCTCCTTCAATTTTAAACGATAGCCTTGCTGGGTAGAGTAGTCATAGTTGCAGGCCCTAGCTTTTCATCACTTTGAATATTTCCTGCCAGTCCCTTCTGGCCTGCAAAGTTTCTGTTGAGAAATCAGTTGATAATCTTATGGGAGCTCCCATGTAGGTAACTCATTGTCTTTCTCTTGCTGCTTTTAGGATTCTCTTTTTGTCTTTAACCTTTGCCATTGTAATTATAATGTGTCTTTGTGTGGGCCTCTTTGTTTGGGGCTCTCAGCGTTTCCTGGGCTTGTATGTCTGTTTCCTTTGCCAGGTTAGGGAAGTTTTCAGTCATTATTTCTTTGAATAGGTTCTCAATCCCTTGCTCCCTCTCTTCTGGTCTTCCTATGATGCGAATGTTGTTACATTTGATGTTGTCCCAGAGGTGCCTTAAACTATCATTTTTTATTTTTTTAAATTCTTTTTGTTGTTGTGTTTGGGTTGTGGGGGCAGAGTCCCAGAGAGCAGTTTCCAGGCTCTTGGCCTCGCGTGGGGAGGTGCTGGCTTGGGTAGTGAATGACCATCAACTGTGATTGGTTGGCCATCAGCTGTAACCGGTTGGCCAATGGCTACTGATGTAACTGCGGGGCTGCGTTGATTGGTTGGTTGGTTGGCAGAGAAGTGAATGGCGGACTGCGGATCATGTGGCTAGTACTGCGTGTGTCTCAGCGGGCCGCCAGAGAGAATATAGTGGTGTGACTCCCCTACCTATGGCTCCGTGGGTGTTACTTTTTGGACTCACCATATCCTGCGTTCTTATGTGGGGAGTGGGACCAGAGGCCCCGCAGGCCACCCAGCACGACAAATGGCACAGCAAGCAGGGTCTCCTGCACGACAGGGTGTTTTCTGCTACCTTGCCTTCTAAATTGCTGATCTGATCCTCTGTCTCATCTACTGTGCTTTTGATTCTTCTAGTGTATTGTTCATTTCAGTTTTTGTATTCTTTATTGCTGATGGTTCTTTTTTATGGTTTCTATGTCCTTTATGCTTACTATCTTTTTGTTGAAGTTTTCACTAAGTTCCTTAAACATTCTTATAACCCCAGTGTTTTAAACTGTCTCTGGTAGGTTGGTTGCTTCCATTTCATTTAGTTATTTTTCTGGCATTTTCTCCTGTTCTTTTATTTGGGACATATTTCTTCGTTTCCTCCTGGTTGCGTTTATGCATTGGATAGATCTCCTGTGTCTCTCAGTCTTTGCTGGATGGCCTTATGTAGTAGGTGTTCTGTGTGGTCCAATGGCATAATCTCCCTGATCACCTGTGTGTTCTGGGAATGTCTCTTGTGTGTGTTTTATGTAGTCTCCTGTTGTAGTTGAGCCTTGATTGCTTTTGGCACATCAGTGGGTGGCAATTACTCTCAGGCTGACTGGCTGTGAGGATTGTCTACACCCACAGTGCAGGAGCTGCTGTGTGGGGGCTGACTCCTCATAGGGGGATTCATGTCAGTAGGCTCTTGTGCCTGTTGAAACCACCCTTTTTGTGTGTTGCATGTGGGCTAATTGGGTAGTGCTCTGAAGCCAGCCTTTGGGTGTGTGGTTTCTGGTGTCTTTTGGGAGGGGCTCCCTAGAAGGCCAATTTCAGTCTTGCCACCTGTGACCAGCCCGGGGCTACCTGGTAGGAGCTACAAAGCTATATGTGGTTGGTTGCTGCCTGTGCTGGAACTGGAGGCATGTGAATCGAAGCTGGCTGCCACCAGTATTAGGCTTGGAACAGCCCATGGCCTCCCCGGTCTGTTGCCACCTGCCAGCTCCCCATAAGGCTCAGCCATTGAAAGAGTCTTCTTAGGTGTGCTGGCCGGGTTTGTTGACCCACTGTTGAGAGTGTACCGAAAGATGCAGCACGAGGTGGGTGGGGTGGGGTCCCAGAGAGTCACAAGGTGTGGCCAGTGTTTTTTACAAAGTTAATGCAGATTCACTCCTTGCACCAGTGCTAGGCCTGTGACCACTTTGCAAAACACCCTGAGAACACCACAGCCAGCCACTGCTTTCTTCAGGCCCGCAGATCCCTGAAAGCTACCCAAGAGAGGGTGCAGCATAAGTTTTGGGTGACTCTCTGCCACTGAAAGTTCCCCAGGCTGCTGCGGGCCATCTGCTTCTGTAAAAGGCTTCCTCAGCTTGTGGGGTGGGGCTGGCCCCCCAGGAGCTGAGAGTACCCCTAGTGATGTAACACTAGCTAGGTGGGGCAGGAGGGACCCAGGGTGTCACCAAGGTGGTGTGCATGCGTAGATTTTACCAGACCAGTGCTATCTCAGATTTGGCCCTTTGGGGGAGGGTTAAACATAGGAAAGATGGTGCCCCCTGTAGGCTACATGTGAACTGGGCTCTGCACAGGAACAATGGCAGCTGTCCCTCCAGCCCTTGCCTCGAAGCCATACAACTCAGTCTTTTCCCATATGTCTCTGGCACCTCTCGAGTTGCTGCCCTTCTGTGGGAGCCCAGGTAAGTGTTTGCAAGTGAGTGAACCTGTGTGCGGGCCTTTTAAGAGGGTGTCTGGGTTTCCAGCTGCCTTCTGTCTCACCCAGACATATAGACAGAGTCTTCACCGATTTTTCACTGCCAGATGCTGTGGGCACTTCTCTTGGCATAGAATCCCTGGGCTGGGGAGCCCGGTGTGGGGCTGGGACCCATCCCTCTTCAGGGGGGACCTCCACCACTGAGGTGTTCCTTCTGGTGTTCAACCACTGCCTGTGGGTTTGGGGCCAGCCTGTTTCATGTTTCTGTCCCTCCTACCAGTTTTGATGTGGCCTCTTCTTTATATCCTTAGTTAGAGGGGTTCTGTTCAGCTAATCTTCAGATGATTCTTGAGGTTGATTGTTCTGTAATTTAGTTGTAATTTTAATGTGATCCTGGGAGACAGCACACGTAGTATTTACCTAATCCACCATCTTGGACCTTCTGCATAGTTCCTTTTATGAACTTTACCGGTCAGAAAGATGATTTCAGTTACTTTCCCCCAAAGTGATGATAGATCTGTGGGAGCTTGTCTGACGGTGTAGGTGAGTTTGAGAGACTTCATCCCAGTGGTTCTTTATCAGAGTCATTTAGGGAGCTCCTGTGAATTATACTTGCACAGATCCTGCCCAGGAACTGCAGATACAGGCAGTCCAGAGGGAGGGGGAACCTGCCCCTTTGGAAAAAGCTTCCTGGGTAATTCTATTGTATGCTGCTGATTAAGAACCAATGCATCAGTTTACTCCCTCTACTGCATCCCTCCAGGGCTGTCAGTCATCTGGCTGGGAGGGACGCCATGCTATCTGTGACTGGAACCCACGGTGAGTGATTACTGATCTAGGGACTGTGTAGAACCCACAGCGGCAGTCATTCTTGGAAGTTGGCCACAGATAGAACTTTATTAACTATTTTAACATTTGAACGTTGACACTGTGCCCAGTGACTGTCCATAGAGGGTCCTTGCATATATTATCTCGTGTAACCGTTTAAACCAATTCCATCACCAAAGAAAGGGTTACCAGCCCCTTGAAAGAAAACAGGCCTTCAGTTGGATTTAGGAGGTGTGATCTGAGGAGACTTGATTTAATGGATTTTCACTAACATGGATTTCTTTAACCTTAC
The DNA here is from genome assembly GCF_057876585.1 of Rhinolophus sinicus. Classification (NCBI taxonomy): domain Eukaryota; kingdom Metazoa; phylum Chordata; class Mammalia; order Chiroptera; family Rhinolophidae; genus Rhinolophus; species Rhinolophus sinicus. Next base: position 46,521,513 of record NC_142514.1, read on the forward strand.
TTTTGTTGCCTGTGGTATGGGGCTAATGATATGCACCTTACAGGACTTGGGGAGAATTAGGAGAAATAAAAGCTCATGTGGTGTGGTGCATCTGTTTCATTAAACCTCATTTAGACTCCCTAAGTATCCATACCTTCATTTGCAAGGTGAGGTTAAGAATAGCTACCTTATGGACTTATTATACAGACTGCATATGGGACAGTAAGAAGAACACCTTGCATTCTGCTTGGTACATTGCTTTGTGTTATTATAAGACTGTGTAGAAGGTAGGGATGTGTTTTGTAGGAAGCTGTCATCGTGGAAGGGTCTTCCTAATGCCCTGCATTCCTGGTAGTTGTGACGGACATGGTAGTTATCATGACAGTAGAAGGAGGTCCCTTTTATTGAGTACCAGGCCCTGTACTAGCGACTGGGGATAAAATGAGGAGAAAGAGATGAACATGGGCTGACCTCATTGAGCTTAACAATGAGTAGGCCCTAAAGAGAAAGTTTTTAAAGCATTATTCTTCTCTAGTATGTAAGAGGAAAGCTTTCATATAATAGGATGGCTTCTAAATGTGTATTTCATAATGTAGTGGGTAGAGTATGGAACATGGCTTCTGGGAGGAAACTGGAGTTTTGCATTTCCTGCCTGCTTGTGCTTTTGAATTTGTGGCTGTAATGCTGCCCTGCCTGAGGTTTCAGCAGTTAATATTTCCCAGGGCAGCATGATGGAAACGCCCTGTGGTCTGGTCTCTGTGTACTAGAAGGATATACCCAGGGTAGAGGGGGAAAAGGACCATTTTTAAATCTCTCTTGAAGATTTTGTTGAGTTTTAACTTGAATTTCTCCCCATCTCCTTCCTCAAATGTTCCTATTGCTTGATACGCATACAACTTGCCAACGTTTTGGAAGATTCAGGTTTGACCACCGTAAATTGGTTCATATTTCCAGCAGGGCAGTTATTTAATTTCCTGTTGGAAGTCTACAAATGTTGGCACTGTTTGCTCTTTGGCAAAGGACCAACACCCAGTACAGTATCATTAGCATGTTCTGGTAGATAGATTAAAGCATGATTGTCTTTAATAAGAGGCCATCCCTGTTTAGGATGGGGCTCGGTGGGCTGCAAGGGGACAGGGAAGCACAACTGAGCTTTCTAATCAAAACCAAAGCGCAGTAACTGGGACTCACTCAAGAGAAGGGTTAGAAGGAGGGCAGAACTCGGTTTTCTTGTCTCAGTTTCATTTGTTTGGGTTCTTTTTCTCTAGACCCTGGGAGAGTTGTTGAGTCTGAGGCTGGCCTGGTTTGTGGAATGTCGTCTTTGAGGCCTTGTGCTTTTCCCGACTGCTCCCTTTCTCCCGGCAGTACAATTCATGGGAGCCACTTTCCTCCAATAGGCTCACAGGAAACACATGGAGTGTCTCTACAGGGCCCATTGTTAACCGAAAGATGATAAAGCGGGCATTTATTGAGGCTCTGATGTGGGTGAGGCGCTTTACATAGGTTCTTTCCAATCTTCACAGTGACCTTATGAGGAGGAATTATTATTGCTATATCGAGGATGAGATGACTGAGGTGCGAAGAGATTAAGTTCTCTGCAGCCAGTGAGTATCAGAGCTGGGGTTTGAACCCAGTTCTGTCTCTTTGAAAGGTGCTTAACTCTTTCCATGTGCTGTGTCTGTACCCTACTAGGGTTCTGGGGAAAGAACGGGTTTGAGTTTTTGGAGGGAAGGGTGAGAAGTTTGAAAATGTGCCCAGGGACAAGACCTACCTCCCCTGAGGATCCTTGTTAGACTATCTCCAGGGCGGGGTAGAAGTTCTGCTCTCCTCAGAGTGTCACAGAAAGTTTCGGTAGCCTTTGGAGTTTCTTAGGAATGACTCAAATCTTCCTTTCATATGGGGAGAAAAAATCCAAGCCCTCATCTTTGGGTCATCAGTTAATTTTTTTATGGTGGGATCACTTATGGCTTCCTCAGATCTACAGACAGGACCTCTTCCCATCCTGGGAAAGATGGCATTTGTAGGCACTGACTCATGCACACAGGTACAAGTGTGTGTGTGTGTGTGTGTGTGTGTGTGTGTCTTTTATAAGGGACCATGCTTGAAATATAACTGGTGCTTTTGGGCATATTTATGCTTGAATCTGCTTCAATGCTGATTGGATGTGACCCTGAGCCATTCGGGTAAGCTTCTTATACTCTGGGCCTCCGTGCAACAGTAATGATTGTCAGGGGACTAGAGAAAAGGTACCAACAGAGTTCCTTCCATCAGAAAATTTAATTTTCTTAAGGAGCCAAGACATATAGCAATGAAGAAGATGCCGCTGAAGATTGAGGATGTGGCATAGACAGGAATGGCTGTAGAAAAGCAGCAGTGAGAAAAAAATAGCTGTTGCTTGGAATAGTTGAGGGGAGGACTAGAAATTACCTGGGGCTTAAAGTTAGGTTCAAATCCCAGTGCTGTCACTTAATAGCCGCATAATTTAGACTCTTTGATCCTCAAGTTTTCATCATAAAATGGGGTTAATAATAATAATAATACCTGCTTCGTAGTATCATTGTGAGGATGAAGTTTACAGGACACATACAAAGTTCCTCACATCATAGTTCATAGTAGTTGGCAGTGAGAGCTATCCCTTACAAGTGGGAAATGGGAAAATTGGGGAGCTTCTTGAAGTCTGAATAGGATTCAGATATGTGAAATGACCCAGCTCTGAAAGGGTCTTACAAATATCACCATAGAATATTATGCAGGCATGGTTGAAACCCAAAAGTCTTCTTAATAAGGCAACGGTAGTTAGTTTATTAAGCTAAAAGTTCCAACTTGTTTGGTAAAATGTCACTGGTAAGATGTCAAACTGTCAGGTGTCATTTCGGTTGAAGCTTAAGCAAGGTGGACCTGCTCAGCTGGGTGACATATTTGAAAGCTGTTTTAACGTTTGAGCAATCTCTACAAGGCACCTCATGAAGTTGGTGTTTCTGCCCGCTCCCCGCAATCCTTTTTAATCGGCTGTATTTTTCTACACACCTGTTTGGTGATTTAATGAAATCTATCTCCCTGTACTGCCATAGGCACAAAGAACCAGTGTTCAGTAAGATGGGCTTTGGAAATTGAGGCTGTCATGGCACTTTTGAAGATTTTATTTATTTAGTTTGTGTTTTTATTTTCAGGTTTTTGGTTGGGAGGTCAAGAGGAGGAAAATTGACGCGGAAGAACTGAAATCCTAGGCTAGCACCTTGAGGGAGTGATTTTTTTTGCCTTCTCTTTGTTCCCTACCATGCTGTCATTTTTGCTGTGTGCAGATTAAGGTTTGATGTGAATTTTAATTTCAGCTGGAATTAGTTCTCTTAAGGTCTTGAGGAGTGTGTAGCTCAAGAACTTAAAACATACTTGGGCTTGACAGTAAAATGCAAAGGTCAGATGACGTTTGGGATGTGTCACTTGCTTGGAGTGGTTCTGTAGTGATAGTATTAAAATTTTCTAAGCACTTTTTCACATAATTCTTGTTAACAACCCTTGTTACAAGACAGGTCTTTTTTTCAGTGGATATGAAGTCATTTGTTTATCTCTCGGTAGGTATTGTTTTTTATTGGTCTTATACAGATGGGGGGACAGAGATGAGGGAATGGGGAGTTCAATAACTTGTGTGAGGTGGTGCCGCTAGGAAGTAGCTGGGACTGAACCCAGATGTCTGACACGAAGGCTTTCCTTGTAATTCGCTGTCTGTTACAGGCTTCTCCTATAGCAAGCTGTGCCATCCGGTGCTTTGTAAGGAGCCCCTGGGAAGAAAGGAAGGAGAATGAGAACTTTGTGTTCACTTTTCCACTAACAGGCCTTTTTATGCTCAAGATTATGATGAGAGAAGCACTGGAACTACCATGTGTTAAGTACTCATGTTATATACCTGGGTCAGAGCAAGGTGCTTTGCATAGTTCTCACCTTGAACCATGACATCATTATCCTTATTTTAGTGATGAGCTTAAAAAAACCAAAAAAAAAAAAAAACACCCCAGGGAGAATGTGCTGTTCTTAAGATTTGAATGCAGGCATTGAGTACATCATCTTGCTTCCCTATTCAGTTTTAATGACCTCTAGCTGACAATCATATTATAATGCCTGTGGCTTTAATTTCAAAGACCTTTAAAATTATTGCATGGTTGATATATTTGGTATCCATGGGAAACTGCTGAAACTTCTCACTGCTACATTTGGGAAAAAAAATAGTGAGTTGACATGTTAGTGATTCAGGACTTCTGGGAAACTGAAAGCACCCGTGTGTACTTATTTTGAGTCAATACGTTACAAACGACTCTGGCCCAAAAGGAGAAATATCTGTCTTCTGAAATTGAGTGCAGGTCTCTTAGCGGCTTACCTCAGCAGGGAGCCAGTTATTACATAAGCTGAATACCAGGTCCGTGGGTTTCTCTAGCCTGAAAAAGAAGCAGTGTCTGCAGTTATGAGGAAAACAGAAAGACCCATTTCTCTGTGGAGTGATACTGAACAGGCAGCTTCAGCCTTGTAGATATTCTGGCCAGAGGAAAATGTAGCTTAAGAAAAGCCCCAGCTGGTTCAAGTAACTTAAGCCCAGCTATTCATGAAATATTATCTGACAGCTTCCCCCTCCACAAGTGGCTGGGGACTGAGTCAGAATTGCTCCAGGAACCTGTGTTCTCATTTTGGCATTATGGGTTTACCCCACTTTGCACACTAGACAGTTTCGTGAAAAGCTGTATTTAAATCAGACTTGTATGTGTGTGTGTGAATATAAAAGCATTTCATAAATGTGCTGGGAAGCTTGCTGTAATGAAGCCTGTTGTTAAGAGATGAACCATTCAGACAGAAAAGCAGAGAACCATATGATTTCACTGATATGTGGTATATAAACCAAAAACAACAAAAGAACAAGACAAACAAATGAGAAGCAAAAACTCATAGACACAGACAATAGTTTAGTGGTTACCAGAGGTTAAGGGGGGTGGGAGGTGGGAGATGAGGGTAAGGGGGATCAAATATTTGGTGATGGAAGGAGAACTGACTCTGGGTGGTGAACACACAATGGGATTTATAGATGATGTAATACAGAATTGTACACCTGAAATCTATGTAATTTTACTAACAATTGTCACCCCAATAAATTAAAAAAAAAAAAGATGAACCAACACTGATTTCTAAATGAGGACTTTCATGTGTCCAGCCCTGTGTGTGCTGATACAGAGATACGAGACGTGTAAAACACTAGAATGGAAGCTCCGTGAGAGCAGGGATCGGTCCATTTTATTTACTAATGAAACCATAGTATTTGTAACAGTGTCTGGCACTTAGTAGATGCTATATAGATATTCATGGAATGAGTGTGTATAGGTCTCTGCCTATAAGAACTTCCAGCCTAGTTTGCTTGCACTATAATTAGTATTAGTTAATTAGGGATTTTATTCCTTTATTCCCCTTGTGTGAGTATCCAGGAGTCCTCAGTTTTACTAGGTCTTTAATCCCTTTTATTAATTTAATTTAGTATTTAAAAATTAAACCAGTGATGTGTTTGTTATAGAAAATGAGAAAAAAGCAGATAAGCAGAAAGAAAAATAATTAACATAGAGTATTTTCATTTAAGCTTATATTCTTCAAAACTCTTTCTACGTAAATATACATTTTTAAAAAATGGGCTCATCCCCTTGCAAATGGATTTTATGTCTTGCTCCCCCCCCCCACACTTATCAGTATGATTATGAACAAGTTCCTATATCAAAATACATAACTCTCAAATAATAAGTTTTTAATCATTTGGGAAATTTAGTATTATGTGTGTTTGTATTACAATTTTCTTAATGCCCATTGTTCGATGTTAGGTTTTTTTCTCTCTCTCATAAACAATGCTGTGATTGTCTATAACTTTTCCACATATCCATGATTATTTTTGATAATAATTCTTAGAAGTCGAATTACTGGGTCAAAGATCAAAGGCTTTTGATACATTGCCTACCATAAAGACTGGGAAAATGCATACCTTTCTCTGTATTCTATTGAAAGAAATTGTTTTTTTCCTTTCCTATATGGACACTGTATTGTCATGTTTTAAAAATAGTAGATTGTCTTCTAAGTTAAAAAAAGTAAATATTATTATTGTTGATGTTTATACACTTTTGATTTACTGGTGATGTGAAGCAGCCCTTTCATTGTTTTTGGTCATTTGTATTTCTTGTTTTGAGAGTTACCAGTTCATATCCATTGTCTTGCTCAGAGATTCACGAGGAATTTTACTTGGTCTTTTTCATCCCACAATGGGACTTGCTATGGCATTTATCTCAGTTAGCCCTCAGTAACTGTTGATTCCATCCATCCATCCATCGTTCCATCCATCCACCCATCCACCCATCCTCCCGTCCATTAACCATCTATTCATTTATTTGTTGATTTGTTTGACAAGTATTAAGGACTTACTAGGTGCCTGGCAGAGAAATACAGGCTTATAACTTAAAATAGTGCTTTGAAAGTTTTTGATGTTGCTGCTGTCGACTACAAATCTTACATTTTTAGAAAAGACATATTAATATGAATTAATGCAAAGAGTGGCTAACCCCAATTTTTTTCCCTAATGAATTTTCTTTAGGATAATAGCACTGAGCTTATTTTTTCTGAGCACCCAACAAACTTTTTTCTGTGAAAGGCCAGAGAGTAAATGTTTGAGGCTTTGCAGGTCATGTAGTCTCTGTAGCAACTACTCAACTCAGCTCTCATAATGCAAAAGCAGCCACAGACAAATGAGCCTGGCTATGTTCCAATAAAAGTTTATTTATAGACACTGAAATTTGAATTTCATAGAACTGTCTCATATCATAAAATGTTATTCTTTTGATGTTTTTTCCCCCAATCACTTAAAAATGTAAAACCTTTCCTAGCTTCTTCTTGTTACATGCTGTTGTGAGTCAGCTGACTCCTGGTGACTATGAATGAGTGACATCCACAATGCCCTGTCCTCAACAGCCCTGCTCAGCTCTTACAGACTCATGCCTATGGCTTCTTTTATGTAGTCAATCCATCTCATATTTGTCTTTCCCTTTTCCTGCTGCCTGCGATTTTTCCCAACATTATTGTCTTTTCCAAAGAACCCTCCCTTCTCATGATGTCCCCTAAGAAGGACAGCTTCAGTTTTTGTCATTTTTGCCTCCAGTGATATTTTAGGCTTAATTTGTTATAGGACCCACTTATTTTTCTTTCTGGTGGTCCTGGTATCCATAGAACTCTCCTCTACCATATTTCAAATGAATCTTTTTTTTTTTTTTTTCCTATCAGTCTTCTTCTTTGTCCAACTTTCACATCAGTACATGGTAATTGGGAACATGAGGATGTGGCTGATCTTAGCTCATAGGTTGTGCAAAAACAGGCTGTGAACTGGATTTGGCCTGGGGTTTGTAGTTTGCCAACCTCTGGAGCAGCGTCTCAGAATCATAGTACTTTGAGGCAGAAGCCAACCTTGTTTTGCAGATTTGCTACAAACAATCCCCAGAATGGATAACTCATAAAGGGATAAAAGGGTTGAGTTGAGCTGAGGCTTGTGTATATCTTGACTCTTATAATTTGCAGTGCATAGTTCTTAGTGTTCTAGCAACATTTTTAATTTCTAAAATATATTTTTATTACATATTTACTCATACAAAAATTTAACAGTTCAGTGTAATGAAAAAAAATGCTGTCCTGTCCTTTTTCAAAGATAGGAGTTGTATTTTTGATGTATTTCTTTTTAGTCTTCATATATGTGTAGGGCTCACATATGTGTGAGGTCTTTCTATATACACAATTTTGAATCCTGCTTTCTTTCCCTTAATATTATATGGAAATATTTTTTAGTGTGGTTAAATATTCGAATGTAAACTAAAACCACAATTAGATACCACTACATACCTACAGGATAGGTATAATTAAAAAAAAACAAAAACCCAAAACTAGCATCCAAGAAAAATGAAAACATGTGTCTACACAAACATATATATGCAAATGTTCAAAGCAGTGTTATTTATAATAGCCCCAAAGTGGAAACAATACAAATGTTCATCAACTGGTGAATTGTTAAACAAAATGTGGTGTAGCCATATAATAGAATACTATTCAGCAATAAAGAGTAAAATATTGCTACAAGGTACAATGTAAAACCTGGAAAACATTATATTAAGTGAAAGAAGCCAGACATAAAAGACCATATATGATTCTGTTTATATGATACTTCCGGAAAAGGCAAAAAGCTAGACTGAAAGCAGGTTAGTGTTTGCATGGGGCTGGTGTGGGAGTATGAATTGACTGCTATCTGGAACATAAGAACTGTTTTGGGGTGATGGAAATGTTCTAAACGTGGAATGTGGTGATGACTGCATAATTAGATACAGTTATTAAAAACCACTGGACTGTACACTTACAATGGGTGAATCTTATGGTACGTAAATTATACCTCAATAAAACTGTTCTTTGAAAACTGAATTTTTAATAGTATCATATTCTATTGTGTGAATGTTCCATTTCTTTATCTTGTGTGACTTGGGAGAAATGTTCACAGTTTTTCCTTTTTAGCCCAAATCTGTGTTCAGTAGGTTACGTTGGAGCCATTGGACTGAAACAAGAATGATTTGGTGGAATGAATGTTAATCCAGCGGTCAGGGAACCTAGGATGGTTTCAGCTCTGCCTCCAGCTGGGTGGACCTCAGTTCCCTCCCCTGCGAAATGTGGAAGAAAAATGGACACACTGAAGTACTGGACCCCAGGGGACAGAGGCACAGAATAGAAAACATAGTGGTGACAGTAAAAAAGACTGATTTGCCCAGAAGTATGAGGCGAGTGACTGATTACTTACCCACTGTCTCTACCTTCCCTTGCCCCCTGCTTTCTTGTGCTGGTAAGAAAACAGTGGGTACTGTGTGCAGGGTTGTGAGGCGGTCATTTCCAAGGAGAAGATAAGAGATTGCGTGGGATCTGGTCTACAAACGGCAAGCCTTCTGTTCAGCCGTGGCTCTTGTTATGGGGCTGCAACACCATTTGGGTGATTATGTACCAGGAATCAGGTTTTGTGCTCCCAAGTCAAAGTATAGAGCTCATTATAGGAAGACGGAGGTTGGCAATACTTTCAGAGTTAAGAGTTTAGAAATGTCGCCATGAAAATAATAGGTCATCAAGTTTGCCTTCCAAACGAGAGTTTAAACTGGGGGAGATTGAATTGGTCTCAGATTCCTTGTGTTCTGTTTCCAGCCGAGTCCCAGTCTTTCCTAGAGTACAGCCAGCAGCATCTGTACCCAGAAAACACAAAAGAAAAGCTGGGAAACCTAACTTATAAACATTTTTTACATTAGCTCCAGGCTCCCAGCCACCAATAAACTCTATGCTTTTAAAAATCCTTTATTATTTTGTGAGTTACAAAAATGTGCTGCTTCCCCTTACTCATATGCTTGGGATTTTCTTAAAATGTTATTTTTCAAGCATTTATATATTTCGTCCCTCCAAAAGGTAACAGCATTCTAAGTTTTGCTTAAAAGATTTTTTTTTTTTTTAAAAGCAACCCATTTAATAAACTCTCTGTAACTTGAGCCTGTTGGTGGTCTTGGAAGAAACCCAAATCCAGGTTTGGTTGATACTGTGTAATGTGAATGCAATTAGTAGTGGTTTTTCTAAAGTAGAAAGAAACGTTGAAAAATAATGCACAGCAAATTTAGGTCGGCGCTGGGAAGCTTATAAATCCTTATTTTTGTTTTCATTACCTGAAGTAATAGGGAAACTTTTGTCTTTAGTATGTAATTTCCCTAGCAATAATACATTTTAAAACATTTTTGTGTTAATTTCCTATGTTTGATCAGAAAGCCACAATTCACAAACCCCTGTGATGTGGCTGCTGGCTCTGTTTAGGTACCAAAGATGTCTTGTTCTTCCCTAGGAAGCCAACACGAAAATTACTGATGGGGCCAACTTTCACCACCTCTTTCTTCATTCTGTGGAAGGTCTGACAAAGCAGTTTTCCAGGGCTCATCATCCGTCTGCTAGGCTAAGGAGTGAATCGATCTGTATGTTGATGTTGTATTTCAGAGGGTGTCATTTGATGCTAGCATTTGACAAGATTGTAAATTCTTTAAGGACAGGGGATCTGTCTTTCTTGTTCATCCTAGGTGCTCAGGAAATAAGAGCTGTTAGTATTCTCACCTTCCAGATTGGAGATGTAGTTGTCTCCGCCTAGCTGCACCATGTTCCGTGCTTTTCCTTGAACTTGCCAGGCCTACTCCTGCTTCAGTACCTTGGCAGTTTTTATTGCCTCTGCCTGGAGGCCAGCTATCAGCCTGGACCACTCTCTCACCTCTTCCAGGTCTTTGTTCCAAGGGTACCGTATCATTTCCGGGAAGCCCTACCTATCTCCTTTCCTTTCTTTATTTTTTTTCACGGTATCATCACCAGCTAATAAACTGATATACTGATGTACCGTACATCATATTTTTTTATTTGCTCTATTGTTTGTCATTCCACCACTAGAATATGAGCCCCAGAAAGATGGGGTTTCTGTCTGATTTGGTCATTGCTACGTACCCAGTGCCTAGAACATAATAGTTGCTACAACTTGGTTGAATGCATGGATAAATGAATGAATGAATGAATGTTCCACCTTTTACTAGTTATGTGGCAATGGCTAGTGCATTTGCTCTCTTTGATCCTAGGCTTGATTCCCCATTTATTTCATAAAATGGCACGTGTGGATCACATGAGATGATGCATATGAAAGCTCTTTCATGTTATGTTATGCAAATGCGTGCATTCTTTTTTTTTTCCCCCCCCATTTAACAAGCTAGATGCTATCCCTGCCTTTACAGAGCTTTATCTTGTGGGGGAATTGGACAAATATATGAGTAATTCTAGTAAAGTGGGCTAGCAGTGGTGATAGGGAAGGTGCAGTGAGCTATGGGAGCTCCTGTGAGAGACTCCTCCTAATCCAGATATGGGGGCAGTACCATGGAAGGCTTCCAGGAGGAAGGGGCATTGCAGCTGGAATTTGGAAATGGAATAGGCATTGAACAAATGGACTCAGGGTGGTTGATGGGTGATGTGACGAGGATTCTAGGCAGGAAGACTAATGTATACAGCCTGGAAGTGAGGAAGCTGAACGTAATTTGTTCTCTCCAGAGCATGCAGTGTGGGATGGGCACGCAGTCAGAGGTGCGGCTTGAGATGTAATCTGGGGACAGATCAGGGAGAGCCTTAGCAGGACAGCCAGGGAGCTTGGATTTGATCCGAAGGGTAGTGAGGAACCACGGGAGGGTTCTAAGGACAGGAGTGACTTGGTCAGACTTTCATTTATAACAGTCATTTTATGGAGTAAGACAGTTTTTCTCTCCCTCAATGATGAACTTGAACACAAACTCCCCAGATGGGAGATTGTTAAAATGGTAAAAGGGGCTTCCAGAAAGTGAACCTATAGGCTCCATGAAATCTGCTAAAATCCTCTTGAATCTGACTGGTGAGTTTCACAGCAGTAAGTTTAGAGAGTCACCCCCCCACCCCCACCTCAATGCTTAAGGGTCTTAATTATCTTTGAGTGCATGGCTCATTGCTTGAGTTAAGGGCCATGATGTTGCTATGGACATATATATTCCCATTGAACTTCACTTCACTGTAGGGCACACAAATACAGCAGGAGTAGAGGAGGCAGAGAATTTGCTTTTAGACCTAGGAGGAGTCAAGATACCTCCTACAGGTTTTGCACTCCAAATTCACCCTTTTGCAAATCAGATTCACCCTTTTGCAAATTAAATTCACCCTTTTGCAAATCAAATTCGCCCTTTTGCAGATCAAATTTTTCCACAAAAATGTTTTCTTAATCTTTGTAATAAAAATAAATCCAATGTTAAATTATTGTTAAAATTAAACATTTTATTGCATGTATTTAATAATAAACGTAAAATACTTATATTTAACACATAGAAATACTTATGTACTTATAGCTTCATTTATAACGGTTCTCCTGCCGCTGGTCATGGTGATTTCATATACATATTCATAAAATAATTATGACAATCTGTAGGCATAATAGTTGCAATGGAATGATTAATAGCATCTACTACGTGTTCATGGTTTGGATCAGCCAAAATATTTCTTGTGCAAAACTTAATTTTTGAAACAACTTCTTTAATGGGGTTCATCATTGGAGAGTATGGTGGTAGAAATAATAAAGTGTGTCTTGTCTGACCAACAGGATCATGTACTTCCTGGGTTTTGTGGAGGCTGGCATTGTCCAAAACAAACCACACTTCCTCCAGATTATCTTCATCCTATTTCTGCAATAATCCCTGAAGAAATTCGCAAAAAATATTTGAAGTAAACATAGAATGTGCAATTACTTCATGCCACACCATTCCCTGGATGTTTGTTGTTGCAATTAGAGAAACATTTCGTCCTCTATCCGTTGGCATGGGCACACGAGCTGGTGTATTAACTTTCGATCATGCCTTCATTTTTCAAAAATTAAGTTCTGTGCAAGAAATATTTTGGCTGATCCATCAAACCATGAACATGTAGTAGATGTTATTAATCATTCCGTTGCAATTATTACTCCTACAGAGTAATAGTTTTCTGGGAAGTAGAGTTAATGGTATGTATCTTTCAGCGTTCTTAGGGTTCGATGAGATTAAAGTACAGTCATTTCTGCTACAACACTTGTTTTAAAAGTACAAGTTTCTTTCAGCCTGATTGCTATATAAGGGAATAATGTGAGGAAGACACAAATTTTGCATTTGCTTATGATCGATGTTATCCATGAGAAATGCTAGGTGAACTCAGAAAACTGCACCTAGCTGAAGTGAGCTACATGGAAATACGCAGAGCACACAAGCCTCAGGCACCTACCCACGACCACGGTTGCCATGTGTGTTAGAGCAACACACATCCACGTCAGATGTTACAGTTTTCTGTCTGATTTCCTGTAGCCCTCCTCCCACTACTCAGTAACACACACACTGCAAGCCTCCGACACCCACTCCACATGCCAACTTCAGATTCTTTTTCAAGGTAAAGCACCCCATTTATTATGTACGTATGTTTTAACCATTTAACATACGAGTATGTAAAACCATGCTGCCGTTTTTATTAGATTCCTGTCTTTCATTTTGTGTCACTAATGAAGTTTTTTGTTTTTTCTTAGTTTCAGGTATACAACACTATGTAGTGATTAGACATTTATATACCTAACAAAATGATCCCCCCAATAAGTCTATTACCCATCTGACACTGTATGTAGTTATTACAGTATTATTGACTATATTCCCTAGGCTGTACTTTACATCTGGTGACTATTTTTCAAATTATAATTGACATTCAATATTATTTTTTATTAGTTACTAAAGAAGTTTTTGATTGATATGCCTCAATCCCATTTGCTCATAAGCCCTATGGTTTTTTATTGCATGGTTTTGCACAGCATAGTGATTTTTGGGGAACTTGTATTTTCTGTTATGGCAAAACAGACTGTATTTAAAGCACTGAATGCACCTCTGGGCAAACAAGAGGCTCTTAATAAAAGATAGGTGTTCTATTATTAATCCACTTAAATATGATGTTGGGTTGAGGCAGGGATAATTAGTGAAAGCATTTAATTGCTTCGATTGTGAGCATAAGTGAAATGGAACACTTGAGTACAAGGCTTTTTGCTGCTGCTGTCTTTTCTGAGTGTGTGCTAGCCAGACCACTCTTGGGGTTTTATTGGTGACAAACCAGATATGTCCAGAAACGAGCAAGCCAAGGAGAGAGAAGGCAAGAGAATGGTCTTTAAACATTTTTTGTCTAACACCCTGTAAAGCTTTTGTCCTCACCACTCTGGTCAGGCTGTTAAGTGCGTGTCACGCTAACATACTGATGTATAAGATTCTGGGTTTTTATTGGATGTTAATATTAAGACTAGAAGATCTTTCAAACATCTTTGATTTCATTAAATTAGTTTTCCCTCTAATCGTAGATGGGTACTTCTGTTCACATGCTGAATCTTAACAAGACTGAAAAACTTCAAATGACATATATTTTTATGGCAACTCTCTTGCTCTTAGGCCTTAAAATGAATGTTATCTTTTTTTTGTTTGTTTCTATGAAGAACACAGTGATTTAGGCTTGCTCCTGACTTGATTTTTCCAAAACCAAGGGACATTAAATTTCTTTCTCCAAGATCTGTTCTCCTCCCTTCCAGCTCTCTGGAAAATGTGGATAGTCTTTCCACATGTGAGTTCTTGAGCTATGTGTATGGTCTCTAAGAGCACGTGGGAGATGGACCGCTGGCTCTGAAATCCGAGGCCGAGGCCTTTTGACGGGCTGGGCCGAACTCGTACATACTGAAGAGAAGGAATCGGGCCGGCATTGCCGTTTGCCACAGCCACTAGCCTAGGTAGACGTTCCTGTTTGGAACACGACTCCGATCAACATTTCTTTCTTTCTAGTCTTGCTGGACGTGGTTGCAGACAGTAAGTACTTGGGTCAATCATTGAGGCAGGTGGGCCCAACTGGTTAGTCTCTCTTCATAAGCCTGACCCACCAGTTGATTTCACCTTCTTTCTTCGCTGAATCCATATAACTTCACATAAACCAGTCCCATGTATGTTGGTGCTTTCCCCTCCTAGCCTTGCATAATGGAAAGAGTCTCCAGAAGCCCGAGTTTGATTCACAACTCTGTTATTTATTGGCTTTGTAATTTTGGGCAAGTGACTTAATCTCTCTGAGCCGTTGCTTATTTATTTTAAAAATGATGTCAATCATCTCTCACTACCAGGGCTTTTGAGAAAACATAATCTCAAGTATCTACTACAGTGCCAGGCACAAAGAAGGCCTTATGAAACTGGAATACACACGCAGTCACCAATTACTTGTTTTCGAATAGGCCAATTGTTTTAATCCCAGTTGACATGTCTCCAGAGCAAAAAGATTAGTTGATCCTGCTTTCTTTCCCGTGCCAGGCTCTCTCCTAGGCCCAGGGGCTTCAGAGATGAGTAAGAAGTCCCGCCTACGAAGGCACTCCTAGTTTTACTCAAATCCATTCATTCAACAAACATATTTTGGTACCTACTATGTACAAAAACCCTATGCCTGCGGGTGTTTACTGAGATGATTCAGTCACTAATTCATTCCACAAGTTTAGGTCACGTGTTATGTGCCAGATATTGTTATGAGCACTATGGGTAGGAAGCATATAAGACAGCCCCTCCCTTTGAGGAACTCACAGTGTAGTAAAATATACCTAAGGTGAGACAAGGAGATGGAAAGAGAATATGATTTGGTTGTGAAAAGGCACCTGCTTTGCTTAGTAAGATAGGCTGTGTATGGTGATTAGGATTGCACTTTTCTAAGGACGTATTCACATCTTGAAACTTAGGGCTTCATTGAGGCTGTGCTCTCATTTTATCGCTCAGGAAAGACAGCCTAGGAGTGGCTAATCCATCACATACTTTAGGTAAAAGTAAAGCTGATACTAGCCCCATAGCAACTGTTATTTGTGAGTGACTGAAGTTGAAAACACTTTTTGTTTCTTCTTTTGTCATCATTAGCAGATCTGCTTTTGGCAAATTATCACATTCCATCCTGCCAACAACTCCATTGGGAGCAGGCCCATCATGGGCTTAAGGAACTTACTCGAGGTCACACAGCTTGACAGACGAAGTCAGGATTTGAACTCAGGTCTGAGTTCCAAGCCTTTAGCCTCTATGCCATACGCCCTCCGTGATTCATCCTCATTGTCGTATCCGAAGGCTATTTTAAGCCTTTGAGGCAGTTTGCAGAAGAGACATGTCCTGAATGGTTTTTAGGACCTTCTTATCTGAACCAGTGGGAATGCCACATTTATGAACGACAAAAAGAGACTATTGATGTTGGAATGCTATGTGATCAAGATGCAAGGAGGGAAGAAAAGCTACGATCAAAAAAATTCTCCTACACCCAGTTTCTTAGGATTTCATAATCAGGGGTAACTTTGAGTAAACGAGTATAAAAAGACCTCTAAGATAATCCAAGGTACGTTACCCAAGTCCAGAGATCACAAAATAGGAAAGAACGGGCACTGTAGGTTTTCCTCAGCTCCATGATGTCTTCCTGCAGAATTTCTGCAGTTGGAACAGATCACATCTGAAGTTAATTTCTTAAAATCACCGATGCCTTGTTTAAAGAGCTTAAAATTCTGAAGGTGGCTGCTGCACAGCCAAACAAAAACACCCCCGTGTTCCTTAGTGATCACTGATACAGTTGACTTTCCACCTTTTAAAATGCCTCCCTCCTATTTCTCCTCTTTGTCTCCCAATTCATTCGCGTTTATTTTATAAAAAGCTTGTGGGCCTGTTGAGTTGCTATTGCTAAAGGCTGACAACTATGTAGAGGTACCTCTTACAGCGATGAAGTGTGTGAGGGTGTTTGAATATTTTGTTATCCAGCATCAAGGCCCTGGAGCTCTATCCTGGGTGAGTGGCAGGACAAACCAGGCTTCTCTTGGCCAAAGCAGCAGGGAACTAATAGAATGTTTCTGCT